>NC_049169.1:8942767-9140267 GCF_009769625.2 Cygnus olor | reverse complement strand
CCAATATTCTATCTGATTTTAAAATTGCTTCTGATCCAAATAAAAACATCTTCACATTTATTTTCCGAAGTGAAGTAACAGCTAATTTAGACCCCCTTTGGGAATACACATATAGTTGAGAGCTATATCCCCATTTTCATTGTCACACTTCTGAACAATGAATTTGATCATGTGGTGTTTGCATCATGTAATAATACATACAGTCATGCAGTTAGTTACATCCTTTCATGCAGTCAGTATAGTTAACCCACCCTACTCATGCCTTCATTCTTTACTATCCCACTTGTGCAGTATATATCTGTGATAAACAGGACTCACCAGACACTTTTAGCTATACTTCTCTCTTTGAAAGCTCTTCAAAGCTTATTTTTTCAGAGGCTCCAGAACAAATTACATAGACTTTATGTGTATTGCATAAAACTTATCTTTCATAGAAATATTTTTAATACCTACATGTATTAGATCACAATGGATGATTCCAGGGAAATGTGAAAACTTCTGCGAGAAAAAAAGTGAGCTAATTATTTTGTATATTTACATAGAAACTGTCTTGAATGCTAACATTGACTGTTTTCTACTTGTCTGCTTAATCTACAAAAGACGTTGAAGTTTCCCCTACAGAAATTAAAGAAATGATGGGCTATAAAGTGATGTTCCTCGAGCATCCTGACCATTTTAGAAAGGAATTCATAATCCTCTGTAATGCTTAGTGCTTTCTTTTGACTATAGAAGGACCTAGAAGAAAAGTTTTTAGATTAGCTGGCCTCAGAAGTCAACACTGTTTTGTCTCCCTCTTACCGTTCTTCTGCTAAATCCTGGACCACTGCACCTTTGTTACTTCCATGTAAGAAATGCAGACCAAATATGCAGACCATGACTACATAGCTATGTTGCTTAAGCAGTGCTAGATAACTACTTTTCCGTTTCGGGATACAAATGCGTCTCCCTCCTCTTCTTGCAAGAAAGTTGTGAAGATAGCCCAAACCTGACACCATCCTGAGGACTGTGCACCACGACCAATGTAGCCAGTGCTCTGTTTGAAAGGATCTGTCTCACATTTTAATGGAGCCAAAATGTTCAAATAGATAAAGGTAAACATTACATTCACTCCTAGAGTATCTTGTGTTTTTTTCCCTGTTTCCTGCTCCCTCAGAAGCTCTCATGCACACGTTACATAGTGTCCAAACAAATTGGAACCTCCTGCTTGGCAAATGTCTCTCTTCTTGGAGCTCATTCAGGATTTTCCTGGCTGTGTCTTTAACAGAATGGCATCTGTACAAACCTCCACCTCGCAGGCCAGCCCTCTGACTTATTTTCAAAAGCAAAGGCAGCATTTAGGAAACTATGACTAGGCATAAATTTGTAAAGCAAAGGAATGCACCTTTCTCCAATGGGATCAGTCTAAGGCTTAATGAACTCGGTGAAAAGATCTTTACAGATATGAGGGGCTTTGTGTTAGACCTGTTGTTGACATCCCTTTCAGAACACAGATCCAGGAATGTGGAGGTAATTCTAAAATAATGCTATGATTCTTACTGTAAATTAATACACTTTGTAGTTTGTTTTAAAAAATTAAAAAAAAAAAAAAGTTTCATGATGGTTTACTTTAAAGCTGGAAGAGGGCCAAGAACTACAAAATAGAAGACAGAAGAAAGTGTTATGCTGAGCAATGGAGTAGCTCTGATCAGTGATTCAGATATCTTCACTGATTGCTTAAGATCAAGTCTTGATAAAAACAAGGTTTCTTCAGCTCAGCTCTGATGTGGTTCCAGACGGAAGTTAAAGAACTCAGCACATTTTTTTTTTTAAGGGAAAAGAAAGAAAGGAAGGAAGGAAGGAAGGAAGGAAGGAAGGAAGGAAGGAAGGAAGGAAGGAAGGAAGGAAGGAAGGAAGGAAGGAAGGAAGGAAGGAAGGAAGGAAAGGAAGGAAGGAAGGAAGGAAGGAAGGAAGGAAAGAAAGAAAAAGAAAGAAGGAAAGAAAGAAAGAAAGAGAGAGAGAGAGAAAGAAAGAAAGAAAGAAAGAAAGAAAGAAAGAAAGAAAGAAAGAAAGAAAGAAAGAAAGAAAGAAAGAAAGAAAAACCAGGACAACTGATCATCCCCAGGATAAACCAAGCCAAAATTATTCTTTCCAGAAAAATCGGATTTAGTTTCCAAAGTTGTGGTTTAATCTCTTTTTCACCATGGCTGTATCATGTTCACACACCAAGATGTAACATTAATGGCACTAAACAGTGTTCTTTATAAAGCCTGTGGGATATGCTAGGTATAAATGTCAGTCCTTCATATAAAAACTTCTTTGACAGCCTTCCTCTGCTTAGCCAGACTTCCCAGAGAGACATAATATCTGTGAGCTGCAAATGTGTGTATGGAGCTTAGCCTTGTGGATTAAATTGTTGATGGACATTGATGAAAGACAAGCATGATCAAATGAGGCCTGCTACTGTCCCAGTGATTTAACCCTTTTACTTCTTGCCTCTGAGCTACTGTGATCTTACATATTCTTTTCTTTGTATATGTGGTTAATGGTAATTAATGCTTCAACTTATTACTATTACTATTGTTATTGCTATTGCTCTTATTACTGCTATTGCACTTCCTGGCATTTTTTACATACAATATAAATGTTTCTAACATTGTTGTATGCAAATCAGGCCAAGTTCTAAATCTTTAAGGATGATTTTAAATCTAGGGTAGATTAACTTTACCTAATTTTGTCATCCACCTCATGTTTACAGCACAGCTACCATACAATCAGAGCTGTGGTTGCAACAGGAGAATCTGTAGAAAAGCTGTAGCTTTTATTTAGTTCTTTTATTTATTAAAAACTGTTAGAAAGCAGTTAGTAGATGTTGATGCAATCAGGACTAGAAGGGGCACCATCCTGTTGGTACTTGGTGACAATTTGTGAAAGTATCCCCTATTACCCCAAGTTTCCTGACCATCAAGACAGATTCAAGTCCAGTGATAAGAACAGAAATGGTTTATTTTAGTGACTAGGCTGGGGGAACCAAATGCAGGACTGCTCCCCGAAAGCTCCCTAATACCTAAGACAGACATAATTCAATTACCTGTAAAGTTTGGTTGTTCTTCACATAATGTTCCTTTAATGACTTATGAAATCCAGCCAGTCCTCACAGGGCTATCTGTTACTGCCATGAACCTACATTGTTATTTATGTCCAGTAATTTCTCATACTGTGTCTAGCAGTTTTCCGTGCTCTGTTCAGTTGTCTTCATCTCAGGCCAGGGCTAGACCATCAGCCTAGCAATTTGGCTGCAGGTCTGACAATAGTGACTGATAATGGGCAGCAGTATGGACATTAGTGCCAGCATTAACATCCATCAGGGTTCACATGACAACCCAGTCACTCATGTTAGCTGATAAAATACGTACAAATAAAGAATCCATAATAATTAATGGATCTCCTGTTTTCACACCGACTAATCAATGTCACACAAGGAGGTGGTATGAACAAGGGTGGGAGTATTTCAGTTATGGGAAAGTCTTTACAAAGCTGCTTCTGAACAATATCAATTTCCCTAAAAATATATCTGCGGCCATACAGTATCATTCTTACAATGAGTAGAATTTTAGTCCAAAATTCTTCCCTTCAAGAAACTATGCAGATGTGACTTCCTTCCATGCAAACATGTTCTAATAGCCAAGGCAAAAAAATCAATTTCATCTCACACGGGGGACTGGTCTACTGTGACAGGTATTCCATGCTGATCATCTTATCTTTATCTCCCTTCTAATGCACTTTTAACTATATTTTCTTATATTTCAGCAAATGATAATTTTTTGCCCCTTGAATTAATGCATTTATGCTGTATCTGTATAGATTTAATTTTTCAAGTGAGCCAACATGAACACAACCCTCATTAATCAGCATATGGCTGTGTATATTTTCTTTCATACCTGTGAAGTCCTTCCCAATGTGTCTACATCATTTTGAATAGTCCCTGTGCTGTAGTACAGTCACTTATACTCAAGCACTATCTTCTCCCTCATGAGATGTTCCAGTGCATGTTGGACCAATATTACACTTGCTTACGACATCATGGCATACTATGAATTTTTATCTGATTTAAATATCTTTAGAATATATTATTTTATTACTCTTCATTGTGTTTGAGGTATTTTCTGTTTCACTGCACATGTATTTCAGATTATTTTTCCCTTTGCACATTAGCATTCATCTCTAACAGAAACTTACTTTATTATTTCCTGGCCAATATTTCTAGATTCATGCAGAGTCTTTTCTACTTTTCATTTTTTCACTGTTGTTTTCTTCTAAATTTCCTATTGTAGAATACTATAGTACGGCTAATATTAAGCTTGCCCACCTACCAGAAAAGCACATTCAAGAAAAATGAAGATTTTGAAAAAAAGAAACAACAAAAAAAAGAAAATGTCAAAAAAAAAAAAATCAGCAGAACATGCCACACGATTCTAATGACCTGAATTCCATTAAATAAGATACCATTTTACAGCTTAACAGGTTCTCCATTCTTATACAAAAATAAGTACTTATAACTTATTTCTGCATCCTTTTTTTTTTTTTTTTTGTATGTTGGTATTTGTTTATTTTTTCTGTTTGTTTTCCTGCTTTAGCTGCTGATTTTACTATCAATTTATTTTTTAAGATTTCTTAGCAGAAAATTCAGGCAGTGGTGTAAAGATGTCTTCAATGGAATGGACTAGATCAATATTACAAGAGCTAAATTTGCAGGAGCAGGGGCAGACTAGCAGTGGCACCTGAGATGAATGCCTAATTGCTATATCTGACATCTCAGAATCAAAAAAAATGTGGTAGCATGACAGGGTAGTGCAGACCTCACAGAAGGAAAAATGAAGCAGAGCAAAGTCATCCCAAGGGCCCAGATGATGTCAGTGTATTTTTGCCTGTAGTAGGAGCGCTACGCCATAAAACGCCATGTGACTAATAAATAGTACTGTGAAACTGGCCACATTGCTATCACACTGAGTTTGTTTTCCATAGGTTTTGAAACCATATACTTATTGTATTTTCCCAAATAAAAGATATTTGTGGTTTCATATTCTGAGAACTCCTGTGTGCTTGCAAGGGGAGATGGAACACCTGTAAAAGGTTAGATTATTAAATTCCTAAATGTTGGTGTTTTAGGTGGGGGATCAAGCCACCATTTTTATTTATTTCAGAAGGAGACCCCTAGACTTGTTATTGAACCCAGTCCTGGTTACTACCACTGACACCTGGCAGGAGGGCTACATGTGTAACAAAAGTAAATTACAAAATTCCAGCACTTTTATTTCTTCATTCTCCTTAAACATATAGGTGGACACTTCACAGTCCTGTTCAAATTGGTGGGAGTTGTGCCTATAGCCTGCCATAGAGTTTGACCTTCTAACTAGAAACCTTCTGAAAATGTTTTCTTAGAAAATGCCAACTTGCTAACACAGAAGTGTTTGAGAGTAATGAGTCAGTGTGAAATTCTCTTTAACTAAGGCTCAGGCTTTCTGCTTAACACCAATGTAAGTGTTTTGAGAGGTACTGAAGAAGCACAGACTTCAGAGCTCTTGAGTTCTACCATGGAGACCTAAACTACAGGGTTAGGAAGTCCACTACCTGTTCAGAGACTATATGGAGCTCTATATACACATGTATATACACATCTGTATGTGTATATATAGATGTGCAAATGTGTATGCACATCTAAGTGTATATATATAGTTAACATGAGAGAGTTTAATTATTTTTTCTTCTTTGTTAAGTATTAGTGTAGTAAAATACTTAGTAAGTTAAATAATTTTTTTTTTTTTTTTAAATCTGTGATCCAGTAGCCAGGGTTTGGAAACACTCATAGTCATAACTGAATACAATGCTCCTCTCAGGGAAAGTTGAAGACAGTTGCTTGATATATTTTCTGTTGGAAAGTAAAATTAAAAACTTTTTACAAACTTCCTAAATGAGATATTTTGGACCAATTTGTAGAAATAAAATAGAAAGAGACAGACAGACAGACAGACTGATTTCATTCCAAACTTAAGAATTAATCAATTTTACCTGTGATATTAATATAAATCTAGAGCTAGCTACTACTTGACCTTAGATTAATCCATATGACAATTAAGAAGAAAACCTTGATGAACCCCTAATTGAATCAACACATATGGAGAACTAATATAAAAAGTTACTCATTGTTCCAAAATATACTGGTTTCATTAGTGGTTTACCTCATCTGCTTTTTACTTTTTGCTAAAGGTCACAATTAGAAACATATTTGCTTATTTTGCTACTGCTTATATCCCTTTTCATATTATGAAACTGAGACAAGAGTGCTTTATTATTTTAAGGAACTTTCTCTCAGTCCACATGGTGTGAATTATTAACAAGCTTAACTTCTTTTTACTACAGACTCATAACTGTAGAAAGTTGGGTCCAATATACAACAAAAGTCATTAGAAGAATACTATAGAGGCCTTGTACAGGCCTTCTGTGGATTTTCAGTCCATTTCTTTTAAATTCTGATGTTTTGCAGGTTAACTTACTTGAAAGATAGTAAAAAATGGATCTAAAGAGACAAAGATATAAAACTGAATGCTAATTGTATGTGGAGGACTTTATTTTTTAGCTATACAGTGGAGAGCATCTGGATCCAGATTTTCATGGCTATATTGATTCTAGTTATTGATTGAAGCTCCTTTCTGTTCCGTATTCATGTAAATTAGAGTGTAATGGGTCAAAATAACAAGACGAACTTTGGAATTGCACTAATACACGTGAAAATTTAAACAGAAACAGATGGGAAACGGAAAGATAATTCTGAAGCTTACCAGCTATTCAGACATAAGAGATCAGTCGTTGTAGTGCAACAATCAGGCAAATAGTGCTTATAGGAGCTGTGTCCATTGCTCCCCATGTGTCATGCTGGAAATCCCTTTTATGCCATGTAATTGAAAATAATGAGGCTAAATGAAATACAGTAGCCTTAAGAGTGAAGAGGGCTAGGAACTCCTGGGGCTTGTAAGTTCTTCAATGCAGAGTAAATGCCTGAATTAGCATTTCAGATATTAGAATGTTTTAAATAAAACCATACCTGTGTATTGAAAGTGCAGGTCATTTCTCAGTTGTGTAGGTAATGATCTGTGCTTTTCTGGAAGGTTTATAAGTATTCAGTTTTAGAAAATATCAATACATTGAATACCAAAACATCTTTAACCCTGTATGCAGTATACAGAAATGTAGAATAGCCATGTGCATGCAGCTTAATTCATTCCTGAATTTAATGACTTTTGTGGTTCTAATAATAAAAATTATAGCTTCATCAGGTAAATGGTTGAAACAAAATTCAAATATAATTATTATTAACCTTCCCAAATTGTTTATTATCGTTAATTCCTGGACTGTAACATTTCAAACATCTTTGCAATGGTAGTAACAAACAGATATCAGTAAAGTTATACAGATATCAAAATGCTTGTAAGAAAAAGTGTGCTTACATACACTGGCATAATAAGGATTTAAGAAATAATATTTCTCTTAATCTCTAAATTGTTCTAGAAACTTTGGGAAATTAAGCAATTGTGGCAGTTTGTTGTTGTTGTTGTTGTCTTATTAAAACTAAACTTTATTTCCTTATTTAAGAATAAAAATTACACAAAATAGGAAAAGATATTGAAAGCAAAACCAATGTTGTTTAATTATAGTAAAAATAAAATAAAGGCTATACCTACACAATATCATTCATGGAAAAGCCAGACAGTATTCTGTTGACCAGAGTTGATTTTTATCATGCATGTAAACTTGTCATGCATATTTTACAATCTACAAAGAGAAATAGACACTTAAGGGCTTGAATCATTTCAATAAAGGATAAATATGAAACTGAAATTATAATTATTTCCTCCTCAAACTTTTCGTTTCTGTCCATTGGCTAAATATATTTTGAGACTAAATAAACTTTAATTATCAACCACAGCTACTAATTTCACTGCAAATGCCTTCACTGCAGATATTAAAAGGTAAATGAAATGAATATAACTCCTGATATTAAAAGACTCATAGAGAAAACACTCCTCTTCTAGAGTAAAAATAATGCAAAAATACAAAAATATATGCTATATTAATTATCAGTTTTTAAAGAGATAGTTTAATGTAATCTCAAGAATGTCATAATTGTAGATATACATAACAATCTGTATGACTAGAGGCAAAGTTTTTAAATACATAATTTGATCTTTATTACTTATAACAATATAGTTCTGAAATACCAAAAAGAGGCAATGACTGTATTTTTTTATTAAAAAAAAAAGAAAATAATAATAATAATAAAATGTTTTCAATATTATTTTTTCCCAGTTCTCTGCTGGAAAAAAAAAAAATCTAATTTTTGGGGGGTTGTAAGAAGTTTAATTTCTTAGAATTCATGTTCAAAATTCATGGTCATGGTTAAAATTACAGCTTCAGAACAAGCAAAGTGATGTAAATATAAAAGTACAGATCAGCATAGTGCAGTTGTGTTAAGGTTTGTATTAACATTATATATTTGTTCTTCTTGTAAATTCTCTGGTTCCAGAATTAGCACCCTTGTGGAAAACAAACAATCAAAAAACCAACCAAACAAACAAAAACCCTTACAGGTCGTCATGTTAAAGGCTGTCATGCCACTACTAAAGCAACTGAACTTAAAATGTCATAGCTTTACACTTCTGGTTTATAAAGCAATGTATCTGAAAGAGAATTACTACAGAGATCACTAAGTTTTCTTTTTATCTATTTATTTATTTATTACTATAAATTCAGGAAAGTTAGGCAATTCCTTTTTCCTTTTCAATAATGAGAATATTTAGTAACATCTGTGTAAATCACTTGCAATGTCACCAAATACGGTGTTAAATCAGGAACATAAGGAGTAACTTGTCTATTCTACATTACACAACGTTAACTGACAATTTTATTGTATGGAGCTTGGTCAAGGTTTCTCTAAAAATGAGTAGAAATGAATGGTGTATTAATAAAATGAAAACCTCCTGATATTGTAGCTGGCATAGAAAGATAACTGAAATGATTTTGGTGAGTGAAATGAAAAATATTGAAGAATTCACACAAATATTACATCTTAAATGCTGAAATGGGCAATAAAATAAACAAGTTTACATTCAATTTGTCTACACTCTGTCATCCCAGATAGTTGTAGCCAGTCTTTATGACCAGATGTCCTTACCAGGAATAGACATCTGATGCTGTCTGATACAGCTGATACCCAAACTACTTGAAAATCTAACCTGACACATAATTATTTTAAACTGGTGAGAATCATTCAGCCTCTCCCAGCCTCAAAAGAATACATAATTATTCCTTGAGAACCTAATTATTCTGTATACATTCCTCTTCTGAGATTCAAGAGTATCCAAGATCCTGCTTGCTGTTGGATCATGACTAGCAAAAAAAAATATTCCAAAAATGACATTGTAAATATAAATGGTATCAGAGTGTGATTTAGAAGTGATACTTGAAATCTTTCCAAGCTGCAGCTACAGTGGGTACATTTATGCAACATCTTAATAGAGTTTTGATCTCTGTCAAGTATTATTTGATACCAAAACCTACTAAATAGAAAAACATATAGGACAAAGAAAAATACATAAAAAAAAGTAGTTTGTAATAACTAGGCCAAATAAATACCTCTATAACTAGATAAATTAAGAGCAGAATGAACATGTGATTAAAAACATCACTGCAATATGTTTTGACAATTTATTTGTTTGCAACACTTGCCATTTTATTGAAAGAAATTATTACATTGTAGCAGTGAGATTAAAGTCTATTTACTTTAATTAGAGCTATATGAATTACATGCTCATAATTCAAATGCACAGATTTCTGGATTCTATAGACTCTGGGGGGAAAATTGTATATAAATAGATTTTTTTAGATCAAATCACTCTTTCGTAACAACAAAATATGAGCTTCAAATAAACACTTTTTTCTTAGCCAAACAATAGACTTGGCAAGAAAAGGATGATAAAATGACAAATCCAAGACAGAAAACATGCAAATTGTTTTGAAACAATTTAAAAATAAACATTTGCCAATCAACAGGGAACATAGTTTTGCCATTGAAGTCCTGGAGCCAGGATCTCAGATCTAAATTAATTTCAAGCTTTTTCATAGAGTTATTAGTGAGAATTGATTTCAATTAACAACAACTAATGACCTGAATCTCATCATAAAACTCTAATTTTCAACAGAGACTTAAGCTTTTAAATGTCTGCCTCTCTTTGACCTATCAATTTTAAAAAATTGACACTGGAATTCTGTTGAGAAGTGCATATAATGCATCGAATGCATAGTCTACAGAAGATGAAGAAAACTTTACCTACCTACATGCGCAGAGCCCAAAATCTAAAATATTGTGTCCTCCAATTAAAACAAACCACCCCATAAAAACAAAACTTCTCCAGTTACACCCCATCCATCTATTTCGTGCTACATCACAGAAGTCATCCTATGGCACTGAAGTATAGGGGAAACAAACAAACAAACAAACACAAAAAAAAATCAATTAATAATAGATTTATGAATAAAGTTGAATACTCCTTCAAAAGGTTTTATGGTCTAGCATCTGAATTTAACCATCCAGGTAGAAATTTCCTAAGGCCAGAAAATGGATATTCTGTATTGAACACCAAAGAAAGTTCTGCATGATTCATGAATGGAGTACAATTTGAACTTCCCCTCTCTTTAAGACAGTCATATAGGAATGCTCCCTAAGGCTAACACTTAGCTTTGTCAGAGCACTCGAGATGATCCAATACAGTCAATGTCTATATTGTGCACTTACTGATACTAGCACTGAGGAGAAACAAGGCAAGAATCATCTAGTTTCATGTAATCATCTACGTCTCAGCTTGTCACTTCAGGCTCATTTCACAGTCAATGAGGAGAAACAGGCATTTGGAGACAGCAATTCACCTCATTCCAAACAAGATATCGACAGTAAGCTACATATCTGCATTTTAATTGATCTAGTATCTCTATGATGTGGCCATCTAACGTTGAGTGAGACAATATCAGAGCCAACTGTCCATTTATCCATTATCCAAATAGTTGTAGGATTTGGACAGCAATTTCCTAATTGGAAATGCTCTATTGTTGTCAGGAACCAGTGTAAAGCAAATGATTCACTTCATTGACCCATGAGCTGACTTGTGTGCAGGCTAAACTTTTGGGCCCGATGGTAAGCAAATATTTATACATATATTTGGACAAAGTGCAAATAAGTCTAAATAAAATCGTTCATTCAGTGTAGTTTTATCATGTTGTAAGGAAGGTGGATTTTTTCCTATTTAATTTTCATTATATCTCAATTTAATTTCTATTATTTTCTATCTAGAAAATGAAGCATTTTTAATTCTTCAACTTAGTGTCATTATGAGTAAAATACTACCTCTAAAAGCACAGGGACATTTGTTTCAGGACAGCTCTCTATAGATCTAAACAGATATTTGATCACATCAATATAATTCTTACGGAAATGAGTGGAACACATTTAATGAAGGGAACTTCATTGTCATTCTTTATATCAGCCCTCACTCTTTCAGAAAAGGAAGATCTTGATGATAGAACAAATCTTGATTTTCAGCTTTACGCAAGAGACAGCTTATGCTCATAGGTTAGAATTGGATTTACAACTTTTTGTCTCTCCAAGCATATTAGAAACCTAGCAATGTTATTGCATACCTCTTTCCTAAATCCAGTTCAGGACTGGACAATAAATGGCATTATTAGGTACAAAATTATCTTAATTATTTCTGGCAGACTCTCAAAACCAAATAAAAATAAATCTACTGGCATATTTAATAATTCCCATTTGGAAAAAAGAAAAAAAAAAGAATGTAAGGCAGATGTAATATAATCCAGGGCTTTGAGTAATCCCAGCATAAATTTACTTGGATTTACGGTAGTTTTTGCAACACTTGAAATATTCCAGTTTTTCTCAGAGTCTTCTTGAAACCGGCTCTGTCCTTGAGGTGTCAGATTAATACTCCACTCAGAAGACAAATTGTTCATGGGCATGCTGGACATATGAGAGCCATTAGACAGTGTGATCTACATTCTTGAAAAATGAAAAATTCTAGGCAACATTACATTTTATAAATGCAAGATGTTTATTATTACTGCACCAGCAATAAATGTTTAGAAACTGGAGAGGGTTCACAATGATTCTGACTAGGAACATATGAGGATGGAGCCATTGAATTCTGGCATGAAATAAAAGGTCTGGAAGCTATTATGCATTTAGCCCTCTATGAGTATTTAATTATATCAATAGAAGAACACAATTTCTGTTGCGTGCTTTGTGATGAATGTCTTCATTTATTCATGTTACAATGAATGATAGATGAGTTCAAGCCAGATGTAGGAACTCATTTGCAATTTACTTGAATTATTTTAGTGAAATTTCTTCTAAAGTTCACAGGACACTTCACTGAATGTCACAGGAATTAATCTGATATGTAAAATTTTATTACTGCTTGGGGACTGAATTTGCTTTTGTTAGGCTATATGCAGATAAATGGTAATAAACATCACATGTTGTGTGTTTAACTGCTTTTTAGACACTTATACACTCTTCTTTAAGGAGAAAAGTGGATTTCAGTTTCAGAGTTTCTCATCCAACTTGTCATAGGAATGAAAGTAGCTGTTAAACAGGCTAATAACATTCAGCTTAGCTTAATAGGTGATTCTGCCAGAACTTATTTCAGGTAGAGAAAAGATTTAATTGCTAACAAATAAAATATATTCGAGAGTCTTACCTTTTAAAGGTTTTTGAAAAAAACAGACAAAAAAATCATGACATCAACTGAATTGCCATTCAATTTCTTGAATTTTGGTCCAATAGATTTCTTACTAGCTTGTATTTCCACTCATAAAGTGAAAACAGACTGCAGATTGTTAGTGTGAAAGTATGTTTGCTCCACTAGGAAGCAAAGAAAGGAGGTGGCCAAGTAATGTTAAGGTTGGAAAGCTATAAAATGCAAGGGAAAAAAAGCAGAGAAGAATTAAGACATTCATATCTTCTTATAGCTTGGTTTATTTAAAAATAAAATAATCACAGAATCACAGAATCGTCTAGGTTGGAAGAGACCTCCAAGATCATCTAGTCCAACCTCTGACCTAACACTAACAAGACCTCCACTAAACCATATCACTAAGGGCTACATCTAAACGTCTTTTAAAGACCTCCAGGGATGGCGACTCAACCACCTCCCTGGGCAGCCCATTCCAATGCCTAACAACCCTTTTGGTAAAGAAGTTCTTCCTAATATCCAACCTAAACCTCCCCTGGCGCAACTTTAGCCCATTCCCCCTCGTCCTGTCACCAGGCACATGAGAGAATAGACCAACCCCCACCTCTCTACAGCCTCCTTTAAGGTACCTATAGAGAGCGATGAGGTCTCCCCTGAGCCTCCTCTTCTCCAGGCTAAACAACCCCAGCTCCCTCAGCCGCTCCTCGTAAGACTTGTTCTCCAGACCCCTCACCAGCTTCGTTGCCCTTCTCTGGACTCGCTCGAGCACCTCCATGTCCTTCTTGTAGCGAGGGGCCCAAAACTGAACACAGTACTCGAGGTGCGGCCTCACCAGAGCCAAGTACAGGGGGACAATCACCTCCTTAGACCTGCTGGCCACACTGCTTCTTATGCAAGCCAGGATGCTGTTGGCCTTCTTGGCCACCTGAGCACACTGCTGGCTCATATTCAGCCGACTATCAACCAGTACTCCCAGGTCCTTCTCCGCCAGGCAGCTTTCCAGCCACTCATCTCCCAGCCTGTAGCGCTGCTTGGGGTTGTTGCGCCCCAGGTGCAGGACCCGGCACTTGGCCTTGTTGAACTTCATGCACTTGACCTCAGCCCATCGGTCCAGCCTATCCAGATCTTCCTGCAGAGCCTTCTTTCCCTTGAGCAGATCGACACACGCACCTAACTTGGTGTCATCTGCAAACTTACTGAGGGTGCACTTGATCCCCTCATCCAGGTCATCGATAAAGATATTAAAGAGGACCGGCCCCAGCACTGAGCCCTGGGGGACTCCACTAGTAACCGGCCTCCAACTGGATTTGGCTCCATTCACCACAACTCTTTGGGCCCGGCCATCCAGCCAGTTTTTAACCCAACAAAGCGTACGCCAGTCCAAGCCACGAGCAGCCAGTTTCTCAAGGAGAATGTTGTGGGAAACGGTGTCAAAAGCCTTACTGAAGTCAAGGTAGACCACATCCAGAGCCTTCCCCTCATCCACCAAGCGCGTCACTTGGTCATAGAAGGAGATCAGGTTCGTCAAGCAGGACCTACCTTTCATAAACCCATGCTGACTGGGCCTGATCGCCTGGTTGTCCTGCAAGTGCCACGTGATGACACTCAAGATAATCTGCTCCATGAGCTTCCCTGGCACCGAGGTCAAACTAACAGGCCTATAGTTCCCCGGGTCTACCCTCCGGCCCTCCTTGTAGATGGGCGTCACGTTTGCTAGCCGCCAGTCAACTGGAACCTCCCCTGATAGCCAGGACTGACGATAAATAATGGAAAGCGGCTTGGCCAGCTCCTCCGCCAGTTCTCTCAGTACCCTCGGGTGGATCCCATCGGGCCCCATCGACTTGCATACATCCAAGTGTCGTAGCAGGTCGCCAACCATTTCTTCATGGATAGCGAGGGCCACATCCTGCTCCCCATCCCCTTCCACCAGCTCAGGGTACTGGGTATCCAGAGAACAACTGGTCTTGCCACTAAAGACTGAGGCAAAGAAAGCATTGAGCACCTCAGCCTTTTCCTCATCTTTTGTAACTTGTAAGTTTCCCCCCGCATCCAGTAAAGGATGGAGATTCTCCTTAGTCCTCCTTTTTGCGTTGATGTATTTGTAAAAACGTTTTTTGTTATCTTTAACGGCAGTAGCCAGATTGAGCTCCAGATGAGCTTTGGCCTTTCTAATTTTGTCCCTGCACAGCCTCGCAACATCCTTATAGTCCTCCTGAGTAGCCTGCCCTCTTTTCCAAAGATTATAAACCCTCCTTTTTCTCCTAAGCTCGAGCCACAACTCTCTGCTCAGCCAGGCCGGTCTAGTTCCGCGTCGGCTCGTCTTTGGGCACGTGGGGACAGACCGCTCCTGAGCCGTTAAGATTTCCTTCTTGAGGAGCACCCAGCCTTCCTGGACTCCTTTGCCCTTCAGAACCTCCTCCCAAGGGACTCTGCCAACCAGTGACCTGAGCAGCTTAAAGTCAGCCCTCTGGAAGTCCAAGACAGCGGTTTTACTGGTCCCCTTCCTGACTTCACCAAGAATAGAGAACTGAACCATTTCGTGGTCACTCTGCCCAAGACAGCTCCCAACCACCACATCTCCCACCAGACCGTCACTGTTCGTGAACAGAAGGTCTAGCGGGGCACCTCCCCTGGTAGGCTCTCTAACCAGCTGCATCAGGAAGCTATCTTCCACGCTCTCCAGAAACCTCCTAGACTGCTTTCTCTGGGCTGTGTTGTGCTTCCAGGATATGTCTGGGAAGTTGAAGTCCCCCACGAGAACAAGCGCTGACGATTTCGCGGCTTCTGCCAGCTGCCTGTAGAACTCCTCATCCGTCTCCTCATCCTGGTTCGGCGGTCTATAACAGACCCCCACCAGGATGCTTGCCTTGTTGGCCTTCCCTCTGATCCTAACCCATAGGGACTCAACCTTATCATTCCCAGCCTCAAGTTCCTCAACATCTAAACACTCTCTAATATAGAGAGCCACACCACCACCCCTTCTGTGCTGCCTGTCCCTTCTGAAGAGCCTATAGCCAGACATTGCAGCACTCCAGTCATGAGAGTGGTCCCACCACGTTTCCGTGATGGCAACCAAGTCATAGCCTTCCCGCTGCACGATGGCTTCCAGCTCGTCCTGTTTGTTGCCCATGCTGCGTGCATTAGTGTAGATGCACTTCAGCTGGGCCATTGCCATCTTCCCCGGCTCTGCCATTGTTCCCCCTGGCACAGTTCCAACAGGCCTTCTTTCAGCCCCATCCCCCTTCTTTCCTAGTTTAAAGCCCTCTCAACAAGCCCTGCTAGCTCCTGGGCTAGGATCCGTTTTCCCCTTAGAGATAGGGACCTGTCTGCGGCCATCAGGCCGGGTGCCGAGTAAAGCGCCCCATGGTCAAAAAACCCAAAATTTCTGTGTTGGCACCAGCCTCTGAGCCACGTGTTAATCAGGTGGGCTTTCCGTGTCCTCTTGGCACCCCTCCCTGCTACTGCAGGGATAGATGAAAACACCACCTGTATTCCCACTCCAGCCACTAACCATCCCAGTCCCCTAAAGTCCCGTTTGATAGCCTTCAGGCTTCTCTCATCAATATCATCACTGCCAGCCTGGACTATCAAAAGAGGGTAGTAGTCAGAGGGGCGGACCAGGTTGGGAAGCTTCCTGGCAACATCCCTGACCCTGGCCCCAGGGAGGCAGCAGACTTCCCTATGGGTAGGGTCAGGTCGACGAATAGGGCCCTCTGTTCTCCTGAGAAGCGAGTCGCCTACTACAATCACCCTTCTGTCTTTCTTGATGGAGGCAGTCTTGAGGCGTGGGGTCAGCCTCCTCGCCCTAGGCATCCTCCTGGGTAGACTTTCTACCTCGTCCTCACCCACCAGCCTCTCAAGCTCCAGGGCCTCAAATCTGTTGCATAAGGGGACCTGGGAAGGTGGGGCCGGTAGGGGGGGGTGTTGCCTGCAAGGTCGAGCAGGGACCTGTCTCCATCCCTCCTCAACTTCTAGGTCGCCACCCTCTGCCCGACAGCGACAGGGCAGGGGGTCCATCCCCATTTGGGGTGTCTCACCCTGGTACCTCTCCTTCAGGCCCTGCAGGGAGTCACTCCACCAGTCTATCTCCCGCTCACACTCCCTGATAGCCCTCAACCTCTCCACCTCCTCTTTGAGTTCTGCCACCAGGCGGACCAGGTCGTCCACCTGTTCGCACCTCACACACACGGCGCCTCTGCCTCCCTCAGATGGCAGCAACAGGCTCAGGCAGTCCCTGCACCCAGAGACCTGAACTGCCGCATTGTTGAGCAGGCGGCCAGTCTGGGTGGCCACAGACTTTCTAGTGAGAGTGCTCTGCCTAGTGAAGACCATCGCAATCCAGTTAGCAGTCGACAGCCGTTAAAGATGTTGTTCTTATGGGCGGGGGGAAACTCTGCCCTCTCCGCCCTTCCTGCTCGCCCTTCCTGAGCAAACTGCCGCGCAAACTGCCGCGCCCACCCTTCTGATGCGCCACGCCCTGTTTGCCCGCCCTGTTTGCCGCGCTCCCTAGGGGCTGCTTTTGAACGGCCAGGGAGGGGGCGCTGCTGGCTCCGCCTACGCCTCGTCAGCCTCCCTCGCGGGGGCTGCCGGGTCCTGGCGGCTCCCTCGAGCGGCCTCGATGTTGGAAAAAAAGCCCTGCCTGTCCCGATCCCCTGCTCCGCTGCAGAACGCGTCTGCCCCGGAGCCGATCGCCTCGGCAAGTCGGCAAGTAATAAAATTATGCAAGTTCAAATTATGTATTTTATTATTTATTTACGTATGTTATGATGTATATTTTATTTGTTCTTACACAATAGATATTTTAAAAATATTTTCGCACATCATCCTCTCATTTTGACTGTCTTACACTGTTTATGTGCCCTCCTATTTGATCCTTCTATTCTACTGTTGTTTCCATTTGTACAAGCAGGCACAGTATAAATGTTAATTAACACAGTCTTTTGTTTTAACACAGTCTTTCGTTTTGATTGTTTATTTGTTTGTTTTGTTTTGCACCTGGTGACAGTTTGCCATTTCAGATTCATTCTACTTTTCTGGACAGACTGAAAGATAAACAGATACTATTGCATTGGACACTCAGAATGGATTTTTTGTGATGTGCCATTGTGATGTGCCATTTACACTATTCAAATGCATGCAGCTAAAGGAAGGGAAAAGAAGGGAAAAGAAGCACTAAGGCGAAATTATTAATACTTTTTATTTCTTACTTATGGTATCCTTATACTTTTAATTTTCTAAATAATAAAATCTGCATTCTTGAATGATTGGTACATTTGGTAGTTTCTAACTTCGCGGGCCCGGTTTAGTAGCACTGTGTGTGGCCAATTTTAATACCCAGGTTTCATTAGTGTTTCAAAAACTAATTTTAACTGTCTAAGTTAAGAACATCTTTCCATTCACTGCATACAGAAGTCAGATTTCTAACTCAAATAGTGAAATATCATTCTTAAAATGAAAAATATTTTTTTCTGCTCCTAAAATACCCATTTACTTCTGCATATATTTCTCATTTGAGTGACATGGGAAAAAGAGATATTGCTAATTGCCTATCTTTCTAGCAGTTTTCCACCAAGCAATTTGACTCTTCCTGTATCCACAGTATTAAAAAATATTTTTATAATTAATGATGTTAATTATCTCAGATTTTTTTTTCAAATTTTCTTATCTAATTTCTTCCACCATGTCTCCTCATCCTACCTAAGCTTTCTATCACATTTAATGTGCACTATCTGAAAATGCCTCCAAGACTGTGATTTCTGAAGTAAAATAGCCTCCTAATGAGATGTATAATCATTCCTTGATTCTGCGAGACAGAAAGATTTTTTATTTTTTTGTGCTATTTCTCCAGAGTCTATGAATTAACATTAACTGAATCACAATAAAAATGGGGACTACTTCCTGGGATAAGCAAGTGTTAGTAACCTTTTCTTTTACCATTGATGGTATTTGTGTTAGTTGTTATGGATTACAGCAGTCCAACCTAGCTGTGCCCATACATTTTCAGCCACCAATACTTATCACACTGTGTAGTCTATTGGGTCACAAGAGGACAGGAAAAATTTCTCTGATTTAGTGGGAACAGGAAACAGAAATATGAGAACAGAAGGAAGGTTAAAAAATAATAATAATAGTATAAAGTTTAAAATATATGCTTATATAGCCCTGTATGCCCTGAAAACATCCATGCTTCCATGTCATCAATGTGTCTTGTTTCCATTACAATGCAATCAATATGAAATATGATTGTTACTGCTTCTTTTCCTCCCTGTACTAATAACTATTTGTCCAAGAGATGGAAAGTTACCATGCTATGAATTTCATTACTTCCTATATTTGTTAGCAAATATTTTAGCTGCAACTACAATGTAATTGACATCATTTTCTACTGGCCTAGGTCTGAATACCAATGAAATGTGAAGAATTCATTTTGTTTAATTTCTAGCGGGCTGGAGAGACATGATGCATTGCATATCTTCATTGTTCCTGATCTCAAAACAATGAACAAACAACTCTCTTAGCAGAATCATCTTTCAATGTTACTTTTTTTTTTTTTTTTTTTGAGAGAGAGAGAAATATCATCTGTCATTTCTTTCTAACACAGTTAATTTGTGGTTTCCTCTTCATTGTTAAGAGAGAAAGAGATATTATGTCCTCTTTTGCTTGCAGTTCTCTTAGAAGAATTGAACAATAAAGAGTCATTTTTATTTATTTATTTATTTATTTTTCATTCTGGCAAGAGAACTGAGATAGTATCTGTGAAAAAAAAAAAAGATGCAAATGTATTTTTTTCAGTTCAGATTAACATGGTTGGGTTTTGTTTTGTTTTGTTTTAATTCTCTTATATTTCAGATTGTGAAGAAACTAGCTGCTAAATAGGTAGAGAAATTTAACAAAGTACTGTTCCTCTTTCTCTTGAACTGAATTTGAAGTTTTATATACACAACTCTCTGCCATAATTCTTTATATGGGCTTTGCTTAAACAGTGCTACATTGCAAATAGTAATCCATCTCTCACATCTAAAATGACATGGCAAAAAAATCATCCTAACTGTTAAGGCAATCATTCCAGTCAGCATTGTGTTAATTAGAAAACTTCAGTATTCTAAAACTGTTTTAATTGTAAAACCAGACTGGTGGTAGTTGATTGTTCTTGGTTTATAAAAATGAAAATGCAAGTTTTCACTTTTGTTTAAACATTTCTCGATGACATCAGTCCTAACACACTTTAGATCTATTGGTTATGAAGGCAAAGAGGATTTCAAAACAATACATTATAGGGAGTGACATCAGTTCCAATAGACTTCATTCAAAATGACACAGAGAATAGGTCTGTTGAAAAACTATTTCCAAAAACAACAATAAAAAAATAAAATAAAAAGGCCAGCAGTTTCCACTCATTTATGACCAAAACAAAAACAAAAACAAAAAAGTAATCAATTATGTGTGATGGAGAAGAGACAAGAGAACAATGCACACTCCTTTAAACATTCTCCTTAGATTTTCACTTACGTTACAGCTTATTTAGCTTTCCATACCAAAATCTAGTAATGACTGAATAAGGATGGAGACTTATATTCAGGCAGACTGGGTCTTTTTGTTGTTTAAATGCTTTTGAAGGAATTGAACTCTGTAGTAGCAAACATCTGGCAATGGAGCTTAGGTGGAACTTAATGTTAGAACAGGATTTTTGATGTTACTTTGATGTGTTATACTTCTTATCTGTAACTCCGATTAAACTTAGCAGGCCAGAATAAATTGAACTTTAATTCAGGAAAATTTTAGAGCCTCTGGAGATCACACCTGGAACTTATTCTTAAATATAGTTATCCAAAAGGAAGGCTGTGATTTCTTCATATCAACCATTTTCAACCTTCTTCAGTATATAGGACCAATCTCTTTTTCCCATTTGTACTGCAAATATATGCTTGCTTTTCTTTCATGAATCCCTAAGGTGTCCATCCCCCAAAAGCCCAAAAACAAATGGCTGAAAAGCAACAAAAATATCCTCTAGTTAGTATAGGATTTATTTTTTTTCTAATAGAAGAAGTAATTTTTATAGAATTTAAAAATGTACATCAATAAGAACATAAACATTCCTGTATTGTTGTTTAATTAGAAGAAAAAACACAGGAGTTTGTGTGCCTGATATACAGAAAAATCTTGGAAATGATGACAAAAGATTATCTCATTCAGTATCAGGAATTCAGAAACAGGCTTTGACTGGCTCATGGTACTTTATTCATTTGTCTTTGTGTTATATTTTCAGTCAAGAATTTTCTTACTACCTCCCATGCTGCTGCTCATTTTACTTATGAAGATAGTCAAGACTATGTAATTTTTCCCTTTTCAAACTCTCTCTTAAGACTCTGGCTTCCATGCTTATTAAAACATGTCACCCTTTAACTTTTTCCTCCTGCCTTTTGTCTATTTATTTATTTATTTTATTTATTTATGTATTCATTTATTTTTCAGCCTGAAAGTTCTTTGGGCTAGAGACCATGCTTTTATATGGTTGCCTTTGCATCTGTAAGTTTATAAAACATCTATAATACTGATAACCCATCTATGGTATATTCAGCATGGTAACACTATAAAGGCTGAATGGGAAATGCATAAGCAAAATTGATAAAAGTATTTAAAAGATTCTGTGTACTTTGAACATGCAGAAAAATGCAGTCAAAAAATAAAATAAATAAATCTGTTGTATACTTCTTTCCTCTCTGTGATACTATGCTTCACTCTGGGTAAACCAACACATACATTATTTTATCAAAACAGGCGTAAATCTGTTTCACTGGAATGGGCTGCCCAGGGAGGTTGTGGAGTCTCCTTCTCTGGAGGTATTCAAGGCCCGTCTGGACGCCTACCTGGGCAGCCTGCTCTAAGGAACCTGCTTTGGCAGGCGGGTTGGACCCGATGATCTTTTGAGGTCCCTTCCAACCCTTACAATTCTGTGATTCTGTAAAAATATTTTGTTATTATTTTTAAGAATAGATTTTAAGAATATTTTAAGAATAGATTGCTGAAAGTAAAGGAGTGTGATTTCCAGGGGAAGCTGATGTTCCGTTCTTCAGCTCTTTGCGTAGCTGACTGAGCACCAAAGTGCACAGATTTTGGATTTAGGGTTGCAAGCTTCAACATTGACGTATATGTAATGATGACTGTTTACAGGGGCTCCTTTTACCACCTCACTCCAGCATTTTTTGCTGAAGGAATGGTGTCGTGTCTTCACAGGCTTAAGAGTTTATGTGTAAATGATATGTATAAAACAAACCTTAAACTACAGAACACTATCACATCTGAAATGTTCTGTATTTCCACTAGCATTGACTCAAAGTTTGTACCCAGCACACTGCAGAATCATGTTCATCTTTTCAACAGCAACCTTGTTTCTCCTTCAGAAATACTGCACGAGTAATGCATCTCACCAAACCAAGAATGATAAATATTGATGCTATCCCAATAAATACTGTATTACTTTCTTAAGGGTGACCGATAGAGTGTTATTAACAGCTTTATTACTAGGGTAAAGTTCCATGGGTAACAGCAGTGAACTGCCAAAGATACTCATAAAGAAATAACAATAAGCTTACATTTATAAAGTGCTTTTCATCCCAAAGGAGGGAAGGGTACTTTCCAAAGCAGATACAAAAGAAACATAGCAACATCTGTTACTGAATACAACTGATTCCAAGAGAAGGACAAAAAACACTGTAAGACTGTGAAATGTGTTCCACAGTCTTTAATGACTGCAAAGGAATTGCAAGGAATTTTTTACATATTGTTTAGAAAATGATAGCATTGAAACAAGCCATGATAATATTGGTTGGGTATTAGTTCAAATCGGAGTACCATCTCCTCACACACCATGTGTTTAAATTTTGAAGTTTTTTATCTGAGTTTTCAGAAAACAACTAGGGTGATCCTTAAGACCCTACAAATGGGTCTGGAGGCGGTCACAGATAGTGAAATGTAGAAAATAATAAAAAAAAATATATAGAAAAATATATAAGAAAAAATATATAGAAAAATATATAGAAAATATATAAGAAAATAATAGAAAAATAGATTGGACAGTAGTTGATAGTATATGTTCGGAAGGCCATGGGTCACAGATACATGAATACATATCTAGTAAGCACACGCAGAATCAGTTTATTGACAACTGAGAGATAAAGCATGAAAGTAATATAAGTAATTAAGATGAAGGATTTATTTATTCATTTATTTACTTTTGTGAGTATTCTAGGATAGAGTATACAGTTGTAGGGATATGACCAGATCTTTCTTCAGTGAATTTTTCAATTTATTGTAAAAGCCTATTCTTTCCAAGTTTTCTGGGCTGATGTGGTGAAGACCTCTCTTTCCTGCAAAGGCCCTGGATTGGCTTTTTTGAGGAAAAAATGCAGAGTGCAATCCTGACTTTACAGAAAAAGTGAGTTTTATTTTGCAGTTCTGGAGAGATGTCAAGATATCTCCTGGATGGTGCTGATATGCAGCAGCTACTGATTCCTAAATACAATGTATATAAATATATATAGGAATATGTATGCACATATGTTCAAACATGCACTTACACCCACCTAATGCACACATATGCAAACATATATTTAAAATTCAAAGTGTACTTTTAGCACTGTTTTTCACATTTGTGCTGCTTTCGTCTAAGGATTTTGGAGCACTCCGCAGACATTATCTAATAATCTCGCACCATGAAGTAGGTGAGGGTTATTACAGTGATTGAATGTTTGTCCACTAACCTAGTGGGAATTCTTCTGGTGTTTATGACAAAATTCTGTCAACCTCTGGCAGGGAAGTGAAAGCACAGAAAGAGAAACATGGAAACAAAAACAGCCCTGCTTCATGCCTTCTTGGTGAAGTAGGATCACACCAGCTGAGGCCACAAGTGGAAAAGGCATTCGAATGCCAGGCACATAAAAGTCCTACAAAGGCAAACATCATAATTAGCAATGGATGGGAAAGCCAGCATGAGGCAAAGTGGTCAGTTTGATCTTCAGAGTTATCATTCAAGAGTGTGACACTGTGATTATACAATGTCATGCAGGTAACACAAATGTTAAACAAATCACCCATCCTGAAATTTCTTAAACTCTTATTTTACAGCTTTAAGATCAGACATGTTTTTGATACTAGTAATGTTTTTCTTTGTTAGATTCCCTAATGAATATAACAGTCTTTACCTTAGCAGGAAATCTGGACTGACCATTTGAGGCCTGTTTTCTTTATATCTGGTGGCTCACAGGTTTGCTTTTGGACACCTAATAAATCATTTGCTAACATCTAAGAATTTGTCAATTCCTCCTCCTTGCAACTTCACTGCTAAAACAGGGAGAGTAAAATAGGCAACCAAATTGCAGTGCTCTTCTGATCTAAAAAGTCCTTTCTGTGGGTTTAGGGATTTTTTCATGAGGTGCTTCTCAGTCTTGGTTTCAATTTTTACCTTTATTTGTACTGCCAATTGCATTACAATTAGTAATTCCAAACCTTTCTTCATATGTATGGCTATTATGGATTTCAACCTGTGCCCCTTTCCAAGTCACACAACTGCTGGCGGCTTTTTCACTGGAGGAAAACTCCTAGACACTGTCAAACCTTGTTACACCTAATTAGTGAAAGTACACCTTGCTTTCATTTGGTTGGCAAAGACAAAGATAATTGCAGATCATGGCCAAATGCCAACTCTGTGAGACCTTTATTGCCTTATGAATTAAATGGGGGAAGGTTTAGACCATATGTGTTATGTTTCCCTCCAACATCGAAGACCTGAAAGGACAATGTTCTTTTAGCTTGTCTGCACAAGCAAAGAGAATCTAGTCTTAAATTTGTTAATAAAAATACTTATTTCATTCATAAGTGTGTTGTAAATATGTCATGATCCCACTGAAGATGATGCAGTTATTCTGCATATTGATGTAAGCAGTGTGACCCAAAAAACCTACATGTGTCTTTAAAAGGTTTGGAAATTTAACTCATAAATAAATTACAACAAATCAAACTGGCATTCCCTTCCTCAGTAAAATATTCATGTTTGACTTTCATGGAATTCCTCCCAGACTAAGGTAATAGAGGCTGTTCAGCTGTTTTCCTCTCTCAGTAATACATTCTGAGGGCTCTACACCACCACTCCTCAAGGGAACAGAGTTGCTTACATGGTATACTTGCTGGAATCAGGATTGTCTTTCAAGTGAATGGTGAGTACAAAAAACAGGCTAAATTTCCTGTTAATCTTCCATGGTTTCACCAGATCACAATGAACATGGTCCTAAGGTTTTTGCAGTTTTCCTTGAAAACTATAATTAAACAGAATAAATTCATATGTATACTTTTACAAAGATAGTGCATCAGAAAGGAACAGAGAAAGCAGAATTTTGTTTGTTCTTCTGTGTAAAAATACTTTGTGCCTTTTTTAGAAAATCAAAGATAAAAAAATTCTAAGAATTTTAAACTGTTTTATTAGATGACATGCTAAAAATTTCTTTTAATTTTATATCAGATATATTTTGTCTTACTGAAATAATTAGACCAATTATAATTCACACCTGTTAGCTAACAGAATTATAAGAGAAACAAACTATACAACTTGTTGAGATATTCCTGTTCGGCTGGACTCTTTGAAAGAGAATAGGCTTTAAGGGACTGTGCAGACCAGCACTGGTGGAACAGGGATTTTACTCTACTGACATTTTCATTGATAAAAGCATCTCAAAAGAGTGCCTGGTGACCTGACCATACCAATCAATCACACTAAACCCCATGCCTGAAGGAACCTACATCTATTCTGTGATCAAAGGGACATGAAGATTTAGAAAAAAAAAAAAAAAGAAAAAAAAAAAAAAGGAAAAAAACAGTTAATAAAGGGAGTCCATTGACACCATTAATGACGTGAAAATCACTTAGTTGCAATTGCTTTAAGTAAATGAACTTTTAATAGATTGCAAAGGAGTAGATGAGGATTTAGCACATAGGATTATGCATGGTCAGTGTATCTGAATATTGAAAGAGCTACAAGTCAACCAGTCCCAGCTACTGCGCGCTAACTGGGGGCTAGTAGATTGGTCTGGTTTTGTTCCTACATCTGAGATATGAGAGCTGCAATAATCTCTGGAATTTCATTTCTTCAGGAATGCGAAAGTGGACTTATGGAAAACTCGTACAGAAATGAAAACTCATCTTCAGAGAACATTGCCGGGTTCTCGTCACTTATTTCTCCTTTTTCATCTTTGCCTTCACAGCAGATGGAAATTTTGTCCCTTCACTCCGATTGGTTGCGACAAGCTGCAGAGATGCTGCACCTGAGTGCATCGTGATGTGCTTCGTTCCTCCCACAAGATGGAGCCGCGGAGCTTAACGAGACACAGTGCACCTCTACCCCCCAAAAAACACGCTCCTCCAGGTGTGGCATCTGACAGTCACCTTGCAGGAGGTAGTCACTGTGACATGTATCTCACACCTACTCAGACAGACTAAAACTGCACATTTTGAATGTCTCCAAACCTAGGAATCTTTTATGTAGTTGAATAAATTTGGATAGGTGCTAAGAATGATACAATCTAGCAGCAGACAAGTCCTTGTGAGAAAATAAATAAATAAATGAATGAATAATATAAAACCCAATACTTTAGACACACAAAATGAGCATGAATTGCTCTTAAGAAATTTGAAGCAACGAAAACAGCAAGGTTGTTCCCAAAGGAGGGGAAATGAGTGTGAACGCAAACTTATTCCGTCTCCACCTTAGAGCTTCCAGGTCAGTGTTTGGATAAACTGATTTAGCTGTGCTATAATCCCAGTCAGTTTTGTCAGTTCAGGCCTGAAAACATCTCTCAAGTCAACAAAAGTCAAACCTTAGATCAGCTGTTAAGAAGTAGAGGAATACTAGAGGCATGGGTAACAGAAAACCAGTGAAGCATCTGAAAATCAAGAACTCTAGTGGACAGCTTTTTGTTCTCGGTACACTGCCTCTCACAGGAAACAAGTTGTAACAATAGCTATATACTGATCTTATGAAGAGTCCTGTCAAAGTAGCTGAACAACATTAGTTCTTCCCAGGTTAAAGAAGAGCCAGGACAGTCCATCCTAAAGCTGCTTTCCACAGTCATCTGCAAATTCTACATGATATTAATCTGTTGGATGTTTGAGTGTATCATACCAGTATTTGTTTTCATCCCCTCTGTTGATGCTATTTCCAGAATTGAACCTCAGTCAAGCTACAGTCTCAGTCAGGAAAACACAGAGGCAATAAATATATAAATAAATAAAATGGGGAGGACAGAACTGCAGAAAAGAAGAAAATATATTAAAGCAACTTTCTGTTTTAATGAAAGGTTGAAGAAAAAAGGGGGAAGACATATTTTAGGGTGCCATTTAATATGTCATTATGCCTCCTTGCTCTGGTTTGCTTTCTTTTTATATATACATCAAAGTAAACAAATAATTCCTTACTTATGACATATTTAGATTTTTATTTGGTTTAACTCTTCTGTTAAAAGAAAAGTGATATTAAACATCACCTAAAGCAGCTGTTAGTTTTATAACTGACAGCATGACAATAGGGAGAGGGAATTGCCACCATGTCTTATGTCAGCCAAGAGTCAGCTAATGATCTTCATTTTAGGCTTTTGTATCAACTGTGTTTAAGGTACGCAGAGCTACAGACATGAAGTCTATTATGAGGCACATTCCACATGAAAATACAACAATGAATCCCTAAAGAGAGAAGGAGAAAATGAAGTTTTATCCTTTGCTGAATCATAAGGGTATTAATAAAGCTGTAAAGTACAACAGCGCTTGGTCTAACAGAGACCTTAAACTCTAAGAAAGGAAAATGTGTGTGTGTGTGTTTTGTTGTTGTTGTTTGTTTGCTTGCTTTGTTTTTGTTTTGTTTTGTTTTGCTTTGTTTTAAAATGTGAAACATAAGAAGCTTATATCATGCTAAATGAGGAAAAATAAACTTTTTTAGGAGAAAGGTGAAATCTTTCTGGACCTCCTAGAAGACTTTGGAAAAGATTATAACTATGAGACCTTATATTCTGCAAAACATGCTCTCTGATGAAGTCTCTTCAATGGAGAAATTATCTCAAAACGTTGTAGAGTGAGGCATGTGATATGTATAAGGAATGAAACACTGGTAACCACCAGGTCATGAAAGGAGAGAAAATCAGTGCGATAAGGGAAAGACAAACACAGAATAACATTATGATTTGAACTCAATATAAGACTAAAATAATTTGAGCACACTTCTTGCACTCCTTCTCATCTATCATTTCCACCTTTGTCTTTTTGCAACTGTGTTATTTTTTTTGGTTCTTATGAGAACATTCTTCTAGTCACACCTTCCTTTAACCTCCTTAAATTAAGTGTGAGTTAAGTGACTGGATAACAATACAGTGTTCATTCCACAGTCAAGATTATGAAAAATCTATGAACTTGTGCACTGGGGCACTAACCCAGTACACCGTTTTCCAGCACATCCTTCAGATTATCAAAAGAGCAATGGTCTGCATTCCTTTTCCATACTCCATTTCAGCTGCCTGGGTCAGAAGGGGAGCTATCCCTACAAATCTCAAGACAAAAATATCTTTCAGTGACTGCTAGGGATTAGGTATATGGCATGAAATAAGACATTTGGCTGCATACTTGAGCCTTAGTAACCTACAGTTTGTTTCTTTGGTAGATAGGCCAGCCATTGTCTCTTCCTCTCGCTGTTATTATTATTATTATTGTTATTAAATTTGATTACTAACATGATATCCAAAGGAGACCTGGGACTGTATTATGATTGAGAAAAGAAACTATGCTGTGTTTGCATAACCCCTAAGAAAAAAAAAAAAAGAGTTTTTATTTCAAATTTGTCCTGATTTAATCTGTTTTCACCTTTTTCATTAGGTACTATTTTGTAGAAGAACTGTAGTAACAGAAATGTTCTTTCGCCTAACAGAAATTAGTCATGGTGCAAGAGTGTAATTTTAATATATGCCCCGGAAGTGAAAGTCCACCAAGAAAGCTACAGTTAATTTAACAGAGCTAATAATATATATTCATTTCTTAGCCATGGGGACTTGACTTTAAACTGTCTGAAGGTCAAGTGTACAGTGACTGCAACAGAATCCTTCAAGAACATGACCCACATCACACATCTGCCACTCCTCGCTTAGAACAATTCAGCACAGTTAGGAGCCTCCCTCTAAAAGGAAGATGAAGATAAAGTAAACATGGCAAATGAATTACCCTTCTCCCTCTGGAGAGGTCATGTTCGAGGTTCACTGCTGATGCAAGATGGTGAAGCTTGCACTGGTGCCCACCTGCTAGGGATTAAACAGAGAGCTACAGTCTCCAGTGCAATCAATGCCTAGTCTTTAACGGGCTCTAAATTCATCACCGGAAGCTGACAAGCCCATAATCCATTCATTAATGTGTGTTAATATGTGCCCTGTGGAGATGTCCTAACTTAAAAACAAAAGGCAAGGCATTCACATGTGCTATTTGGAGAGGGATGGAGCAGAGAACCCTTAGCTCCATGGAGAGAGAAACGATTGCAAAAAGGGGTTTATTGCACATCTCCCAGCAGGATGTTTAGAAAATAAAGATCCAACATATGCTGCAACAATAAAGCAATTGCTTCTTGGCCAGATCCAGACAGTGCTGTGCAATTGGTCCCTTGACTTATTTCAAATGGATAAACACTTTTTGTTGAGTGTATCATGCAGGTGTACAAAGGTTCAAAGAAGTTACAGAGGACAAACTCAGTTCCTCTGTATTTCTGGATTTGGGGAGAGCCGAGACATGAAGAAGATAAAAAAACAGAAAGTTAAATGCTAAAGCTTTACCCTTCTTTTCTTTCAACATTGCTGGCCAAGATAATTGTGTCTCTTTCTTTGAGAGAGAAAATTTTGAGAAGACATCTATAATTCCTTCACTATTACATGTGGTCCCTACTGACTTCAGGCAACTTGGACTATGTCTTAGAGACACAGCTGAAAGCTAGTTAAAATGACAGTAGATATGAGGAACTTAAAAGAAGCCTGCACTGACATACAGGCAAAAACTGAGTGAAATGAGAGATGGATACAAGGAACAAGCTGAAATCTGACTATTAGTTTTCTCTCAATTTGGGGAATTCATAAATTTGTTATTATGCTTTAATACTGTTTTAATGGTTTGGATGTGGTTTAATTACACTCAACATTTACTTGCATCAACAATTAAAAAAAAATAACCATTCATTTATTGGTAATTAACTTTAATTCAATCAAAAAGATTTTGCATAAACAGAGACTTTGTGTTTGTCCACATAAGGGTGACAGTTTTCCTTATATTATTTAAAAGAAACATAGAGAACTTGATAAAATTAATTTCACTACTAAAGACTGTGAAGACTGTGAAGACTTTCTCTTCTCACTTAAAGAGAAAAGTTAAGATGCTGCCCTCTAAACCATCATAGTAATATATGATAGAGTGTTGAAAATGGTGTCCTGTGACAATGACTATAGTGTTAACTATATTTGGTATTGCAGCCCCTAATTGAGGCTTAACAAGTTCAATTCTTGCTTTGCTTCCCCTCTTTTTGATACTTCTGTATCAAATTAAATGTAAAGAGTAGCTGTGATGTAGACTTTTTTTTTTTTTTTTTTTTTTTTTTTCAGCACCAACTGTGGTGAAGACAGATGCAAAGAAACCATTTATCTTCTCTGCAATCTTGTGCTTTTTGACTGGTTTCTCTGGAGGCCCAGCAGACCCACTGGTTCATTCTGCAATACTTCTGATCTGTCAGGATAATTTAAAAGAGGATTTCTTTGTCTTTATGCCTTCAGAATTTTTTCTTAATCTTCTTTTATATCTTTCCTTTCAAACCTTACATTCTTTTATGTTAGCAACATTTATCTTGCCTTTCTAGTATTTCAACCGGGCTATGCAACTTCTCATCTTGTCCATATAATTTTTCTATTTTACACCTTTGCGAGTCCTTTCAATTCATTCATATATATTTGTTTTGAGATATGTAAGCGTTCCATATGTTATCTGAGCAACTTTCGTGATGATACTTTGAGTTTCCATTTTCTAAATTTTCCCTTACTAACTTTAAAGAAAATACCTCTTTTTAAATTTTTGTGCTATAAAATTAATTCTTCATTTCATGCCACCAGAAAGCAAATCAGATCTTATTACAGTTATGGTCGTTGCTTTTAGCAGCCCCAAACAACTTATTGTATGTTGAACAGAATGTTGTATCATGTACAAGTTTAAGTCCAGACTAGTTTTCCTCTTACATTCAGAGTGCACTGTTCAAACAAAACCAGAGTCTATCATTGTAGCACTGTTCTTTTCATACTTTCCAATTAATTAAAACATGAGTCACACTAATGAGTGGTAAATATGGAATGTAAAGAGGATTTAACTTAAGTCAAAACAAGAAGCTTTATTTCCCCTGTTATCAAAAAGCAGAGCAAGAGAGGTAATGTCTAGGACAGGTACACCCCAAATTATTTAAAGCTTTGATTACCAAAATCAATACCCAAAAAGAAATCGTTGTGGGAGCACCTAGGTATTGTAATACTTAGATTTGAATACTGTAGATGTTATATTGTTTCTGCAATCTTGTCTCATTATTACAATTGATAATAATGTGCTTTCTCTTTTTCAAAACAAATAACAGATTACAAGTCTATTTTCAGGGTGAGGTGAAAACTTCAATAATAAGCCAAGCATCAACATATTTAATGAATCCAAACAGCAATCTACAATGCTCTTCTCTGTTTCTTAAAAGGAATAGATACACCTGAGTGCTCTTGTGTAGCTGCATCACCACTTCAGGAGGACTCCAGGGGGTTTCTTCACAGAGAGCACACATTGATGCACAGTGACAGGAAGGAATATATCCAAAAAAATGAATATTGATGTTCACACTGTTTATCCTCTTTATTCTCAGGTTCACACATATACTTGTTGGGTTTTATATCTCTTTTGAGAAAACAATCAGTTAATAAAGATTTTAAATGATTTGTCCAAAGAGAGCTCCATGTCTGAGAGAACAGTAGTAATGGAAAATAGGTGATTGCCCTGAACATGAGTTTACTCATTTATATATATATAAATTTAATGTCATGAATCTTTAAACCTAATAAGTATTGATATTTAATTACTCTATAAACTGTATTTACCACAGCGTAAAATATGTATAAAACCACACCAGCATAACTCAATAACTACTTTGTTCTATCTTTGTGGTGTGTAGAAATATTAAATGTCTAAAGACGGGCCTACAATTATTGAGGCTTACTGGAACTGTTTGTGTTTTAATTTTACATGATATTGTGTTAAAATTAATCTATTTAAGCCTGTCTAAATATTTCTCAGCAAAATTGGTGTCTAATGCAATAATTCTCAGCATAAACTTTTTTGATAAAAACGATGTCCTTCAGTGGTCCAGGGTGATACATTTGTTACTATAAATATTTATATACAAGTATGATTTATTTCCTTGACATTCTTTGAAGTAGTTTGCCTTCTCTGAGTATCAATGCATCAAGGAAAGAAAGCAGTTGAATGTCATTTTCCAAACCAAACTGTAAATGGATGACCGTTATTAATACTAACCATAGAACTGTTTTCATCTCCTTCAAGTACTGGGACATAAAATGTCGATCAAATGTCAAGACACCTTTTATATATAGATAGCATGGTACTTTCTTTTGAGATGCACGGTTCTAGAAAATTCATATTTAGAATGCGAGCTGACACAATCATAGAAACAATTCTTCAAAAAAAAAAAAAAAAGATTTAATATAGAATAAATATGAAAGATATTCTAGTTTGCTGTGGGTAAGTGAAACAAAAACCACCTGTGACTTTTTGTTGTAGAAGTCCCTGATGACTGGGGGAAATGATCATCTAATCAATTATATATATATATATATATATATATATATATATACACACACATATACATATATATATATATATATAAAGTGAAAATTTACAAAGGCATTTAGGTGTTTGAAATGGATCCTCATCTCCTCACAAATCAAGAGCTGTTCCAGTCTCAAGCTCATGTAAGTGACACCTATGTGAGTTTATCTCTCCTGTACACCAGACAAGACACACTAAATTATTCAGGCCTGCAATAGAATACATTTCTGCCTGAGAGGGAGAGATTCTTCTAATCTCTTTTGCCTCAGAAGGAAAATACATGCTCAATTTTATTACCTATCTACCAGCCTGAAATAAGTCCTTCCTCATGGAATGGAGACATTCAATAATTCTGTGAAAATCAATTTGATATTTGACTGTAATCATTATATATATATATATATATATATATATATATATAATGCATATTAACTAATATTTATTAATATTTAATTTGTTCATGCTCCAATCTGAAATTTTTCATTAATCCAGCAGATGCATTTGGAAGGAAATTCCTCAGGTGTCCCTCAGTTACTTCTCATTGCCTGTTCTAGTGAATTCACTTATACAGTTTAGAGGAAAGTCTCACAGTCCAGGTCATTTTCCAATCTTTCCAACACTGGTATCAATTAATGTTAATTGTGAAAAGGATTTTTAATGATGTAGACATCTGTTCATTAAGATAAGCTAAGACCACCAAAAACCTACAGATGGGAACAATTTTGGGTCACCAATGATTGGACTGGACTGGTGACTGAAGGTGAAATGCTACATTTACTTCTTACAGATTTTAACTGTTTATTTCTTTATCTGCAAGAATATCTGTGAATAGTGTCATCACATCATCTAGATTTGAAATTTTTGAATTGAAATATCAAATATTTAGTTTAGTTTTCTAACTAGTATATTGAGTGCCCACTGATTAAGATTAATTGTATTTTAAACAAGAGAAACTGAAACACACGGTAAATAAATAATTTAACTGAAGACCACATAAGAGCCGCTATTCTTTTCAGATTGAATACCAACCTCCAAAGTCCCAGTCCAAGGCCTTGCCTGTTGGATGACAGCAGATAAAGGATGAGGTTGAGAGCAACTAATTAAAAATGGTTGAAAAAGTGTATGACAGTATTTTTCAATCAAGATCAGAATACTTTGCAAGAATATGTCACTGTCATTGACAAAGATTTGACAGTGATAGTGAATGTGTTTAACTTGATTTCAAATTCTACATTGTTTGAAATTGATATCATTGTGTATCTGAAATATGCAGTTAAAAAAGTTACGAAGTTACAAGTCTGAAGGATATAAAGACAAATGTCACAGCTAAAATATTTTTTTGATTTTGTTTCAGACAGTTTTATTTCATGAGAAATTAATATTTTTTGTTCTAAATCATAATGCCTTTGTTTTTCCAGAATTGCAAGTTTAGGCTCTGGTAGAAGGCTTCTTCTAGAGAAGGCCTACCTTCTCTAACCTTATTCAAACTAATCTTGTAGTAAAACAAGATTACTTTTATCTCTAACATAAATATGACTATGGTAACTCTTGTTGATTTCACTCATAATATTTGAGCAGCAATAATTAGAAACATTAAAGTATTTTTTTTGTTGTTGTTGTTTTTATTTTGTCAATTAAAATATATCAAACTACTCATTTTGAAAAGGAAAAAGACAAAATACAAGTAAATATGTTTGATCCAATATCCCCCTCCACAAAAATTAATGCAAACGAAATGTGCCAACAAATATAGAGTTTGTCTCACCACAGTGAGTTATTTCAGCCACCCTCCTACTTCTCCTTATTGCTTTTCTCTGATGGTCATCACCACGGCAGCCAAACTTGTGGGAGTGGCTTAAAGAAGCCGAATGAAGCAGAGGCAAAACACAAAGCTTGGGGAGACAGGCAGGGGATAAGAATGAGTACATAATTCCCTGTTCTGGCATGCAACACTTCCTCATCACTAGCATTTCCTTGTGTATCAGCGTCTATAGAATCATTTTTGTCTATTTATTTCCCTTCTTTTGGACTGCCATTTCTCAGCTTGAGATAAAACTGAAGAATGGAGTGAGGGAAGGAAGGAAGGAAGGAAGGAAGGAAGGAAGGAAGGAAGGAAGGAAGGAAGGAAGGAAGGAAGGAAGGAAGGAAGGAAGGAAAATAAATGAAGTTTCTCTTAACTCAGAGTGCTGAGCAACAGTTGGTGTGACCAGTTGGTCCTCTCTCCAAAGTACTCCCCACAAATTCTGCTGGGATCTGAGTGCAGGTGTTTCTAATAGGTGTAGTGTTAGGATAAAAACCAACCAACCAACCAACCAACCAACCAAAACCAACAGCAAATTCATTTTGATAATGTCTGCTGACAAGACATTAAATGGAAAATTTATTTTTGGTACAGTTGATTTTTAATCTTGCTCGGGTAACAGAATTTGTTTTCCTCAAAAGAAACTGTTAACTGGGAGACTGAATGAGAGATCTAAATTAGGTGAGATGGATTGTCTATTGGAGATAAAACTCTCTACCTACTATGTAAAGAGTCTAGCTAAGTGTGTTAGACAATTTTTTGTCTCCTAAGATCTGATGAGATAAACTCCACGTAGGTTATACGTTCAGGACTGCATACAAAGTTTTTAACGGCACTGGGAATATTATCCAGATCTTGGGTGCAATGCCAGAGCTCTAATTATAAAATTGGTCTGGCCTCTACCTGCTGTTTTTCTGCCATTAGTATTCACTGCTGATGCATTGCACATTCCCATGTGATTCAGACAGCAGTGAATTCATAAATTACAATGCAACCAATAATGCTGTAATAGCTGGATACTGCTAAATCAGCAAAAATGTCAGTTTGAAGAATTTTGACATAAGGGATTCATAATTCTTGAAGTCCAACTATGATCAGATGGGAGAAAGGACTTGTTTGCCATTTAAAACTTATTATACACCTTTATGTTAAGCCCTATAAGCACAGAACATTCTGTCTTTAATACAGCAGCAGATAAGGTTACCCCAGCAGGATTACAGGTATATTATGAGATTTATGTGTTGCTCATTCCTGGGTTATGTTTCAGAGTGCTTGAAGCATAAAAACAAGAAAGACAATTTCTTGAAGGCCAGCATTTAATTATAGACTTATCCAATAATCCATTATTGAACTGCCTCCTCAGATAGGCTCTGTCCAAAGGATTATATCTAACTGTGCAATTTTTCATTGAATTTAGTTTTAAAGGGTGACCAAAGGCTTTGAAAATGAATTCAGGACTAGAAGTCCTGTTGACTACTGTCAACAGTATGTTCAGGTGTCACCAAGAAAACATCAACCTTCAGTAGGATGTCAGCTCAGTCCATTGGTTTCCTGATTATCCTTTGCTATGTACTTTATTTGCTGGAGGTTTCCTTTGTTTTAACATTCCCATCTAAGTGTCTCCAGCAAGGAGATACTATTTTATATAGCTGAACATTTTTAACTCATGTCATCTAAAAAGCAAAGGATAACGGTATGAAAACTTAATCGTTGTTATAACTTAGCTGACATGGAAAGAGAACAAACCTTAGAAAATTAGTTGATTGTAGCATTGCTTAGATCAAACTTATTGTTAATAAATGGAAAACAGTGAAAATAATAAACCATTCCTTTGTGGAGTATAGTATAAACACATGACAAAACCCAAGAATGAACAGAGAATCAATAAGCAATACTCCACTACCCTAACCATTCATTCTTCTTTATTAAAATAATTTCATTGTGTATCCCTAAGGTAAATTATAGAACTCCAATTGTCAGGTAAGAATCTGCCACTAAATAAAACCAAATCAAGTTGGTTCAAAGACTTGAAAAACTGCAAACTCACAAAAAATTTACTGAATATATTGCAATATGACTGTTCCCTAATAGATTTCCAGGACATAGACACAAATCTCTCCAAAAGTGAAAATACATGTTTCTCTTCTTTTCTATTTTAATCCAGGATTAATAGGGTTGTAGGAATATCTGGAACACTGCTTTCTTTGTGGGACTCCCTGATCCCAACACTGCAGATGGATGCATTATCACTAACTTATTTTCCTGACCCATTCTGAAGAAAGGTGGAGTAGAAATGTGACTTGGATGTCTCTCAGCAGTAATGTCTCTCAGATGCTCGTAGGCTAGGTACTTAGTTGCATACCTCCACTCCCACAGGTCTATTCAACTCATAGCTTAAAGTCAAGGCTCACAAATGCAAGCCTACAAAATATGTATGCTTTGGTGTATTTGAATACTTAAATTAAAATTATATCAAACCCCAGTGTTGCTTCTCACCATGGGAGATAAAATTACAGCTTGCCAAGGGGATGAAATGGAACAAAGGAAAGCCCAGACACTAATGTGTCTCTTCTCTAAAAAATTCTGATTTTGACCTTGAGAAAAAATTTTCATTGGCACAAAAAGGTGAGCACATGTGATTAGGTTGATAGCATCAGCACAATAATATGTAAATGTTTTTGTCCTTCTGGGATCTAGAGTAATAAAAGCAAGAATTTCATGCTCTGAAGCTTTTCATCATTAGGAAGTGGTCTGTTTTTCACTTGTACATTGTACATGTTAGTTTATTTAGCCAAAAATTGTTTGTTTTCTTCTCTTTTCCAGAGAACTCACATCTGTAAGAATACATGAGATTCCAGATTTCTGTTACATTGGGGAATTTCATTTGGTTTATCTTTCTGCGTAAATAATAAGGTCTTCTCTTGAGCTCCATAAAGATCTATGGAAATTATTCAATGAAGAAGCCATTCCTCCATTTGGGAAGTTATAGTCTGCTGTCTAAAATTACCCTACAAGTTCACAAATGAAAGGATTCTTCAGCCCTTAAACTTTTGTTCCCTGGTTATAAAATTCCACTCTGAATATTGCTTAATGTTTATAGTCAAACTTTGGGACTAAAAGGTCCACAAGATCTTCTAAATGATTCCAGGTTAGAACTTCAGATGCAGTGTTAGGGCACACATTATTATTATTATTATTATTATTATTATTATTATTATTATTATTTATTTATTTATTTATTGATGGAGTTTGTACTGAAATCCTGGAATCTTAAAAAAAAATCATGATTATAATCTGAAGCCATATCCAAACCTGAAAAATACTTGCATCCAAACATATGTTAGAGAGGTCATGGAGTCTCCTTCTCTGGAGATATTCAAAACCCACCTGGATACCATCCTGCACAATGTGCTCTAGGTGATCCTGCTCAACAGAGGGGTTGGACTAGATGATTCTAGATGATTGGTTCCTTCCAACCTCAGCCATTCATGATTCTGTGATTCTATGATATGTTAATGTTGTTAAGTGTGTTAAAAGTCTTCTGAAAACAGCTTATTTTGAGGTATATTTGATTTTAAAAATAGATTTTGGGTTGAAAACTCACAAAATATTAATTTCCTTGAACAAAAAAATGACATTACATTATTTTACCCAACACCCAGATTTTAAACTCCTCCATACACACAAATAAATACAGCCTCCTTGCCTTGGCTAAGTACAGAGATACCTTTTGTACAGATACCTTTTTTTTTTTTTTTTTTTTTTTTTACCCAGCAAGAGCAAAGACTTGGAGAGGTCCCTACACTTTTTTCGTGTACCTCTGTTTTGCTGAAGGCAATGTCGTTAACTAATGATGTGAAATGGTTACATCTGACAGGCTGAACGTCAATGTCAAAATATGGAACCTGACCTGGACTTGCAATGGGAGACTCATTACAAGCTCACTTAGCTGGCCTTTCAGTCTTCAATATTGCTTGGCATGATTCATAGTTCAAATCAGAGTAAGTAAATACCCCTCTACCAGTATCCCATGCGTCACTCTACAGGGCTGAAGTGCTAAACTGTGCAGTTTGGGCAGCTCTGTTTTGAGTTTGTTAGGTATTTGTTTAACCTGTACTGCCAGAAACACTATAAATCCATCTTGTTCAATTTCGCATGTCCTTTTTCATTTATTAAGCCTTCTAAAGGTCAATACAGGCATACTCCTCCCTGAAAGGATTGTTCTTTCTTACACTGTACATACAGGATGGGAGATGAGGTGAGATGTGGGGACAGCAAAAGACATCAGGAAATCCAGCTTGGAAGAATAGCCAAGACTAACACACCTGCTAAAATATGTGTTCCGGTTATTCTTCAACTGAAAATACAAAAAACATGCTTCACATCATCCTTATTAACTAGGTGTACATGTTACAATAACATTGCATCACAGGAAACGATAGTTAAGACAATTAAAATCAAACTGTTAGGAAATTATTTAAACATGTTATCTGCAATAATCTTGCTTCAATGGATGGTTGAAGAAGACATTAAGCTATCAGTTTGCTGGGAAACTGTATTTAGTTTACATATAACAAAGCTGACTATGGGCACCTTCATTTGGGAACAACAGTGATGATCACATATTCTGCATGATCCAGCCTCTCTGATGATGCCTCTCAATACAGCTCAGACACTGAAAACTAGTTGCACATGGGAACAGTTTTCCCATGGGGAAAACTTCTGTGATGATGTTTGTATCTCAGTAGGATACATAATAGGTGCAAAGGTCAAATAATATCCATGGTTCAAAATCAATAAAGCAAAGCTGGGCAATCCCAAAGACCTAGGACCCTAACCCTTGGAAAGTTAACTAAGGAAACTCACTGTTCTCTGATACTTATTACCAACAAAGGTGATGAAATCACCTATTACAAATGAATGACCAACTAGTTTTTAGAAATTTAAAACATATTTTTTACATTTTTCTTGGAGCAAGAAAAAGTTTTCCACCAAAATTTTCCAAGAACAAGAAATTCAACATTACCAATGGCACTTAAAGAATATTTCATAAGTATGTTTTATGTTAGTGTAACTAAGCAGAGAATCAGTCCCTTGGATTGTGACATAAACACCACGTTCAAGTGCACACTATTAGGAAATTAGAAGCCAAAAGCTGGATTTGCCTAGAAGCTGTTTGTTCTTAGAACAGCTTTAAAATACATACAGAAGCCTCATACATATAAATGGATGAACACTAAAGTAACATTTTGTTTGGTTAAAAATTACCTTGTCATAGTATTTAGAGATTTGTTCCGGATGATTTTACAATAAATTGAGGAATTCCATTTTGGAAACCAAAGTAACCTTCAAATGAGATGAAGTATACATGCCTATTGCCAAAACTAGCTTGCAGGAGCACTCCTTCAGGACTAGCTCATTTTTCACAAGATGTTGCTAATACAAAAAGTGCTTAGTATGCTAGATATCCATGCCTTTGTTCCAAAATAATGGAACTTTAGAATGGAACATTCAGAAAAGTCTAAACATTATTTAGACTTCTGGCTTTGTATGCCTTTTTAATGACAAACCCTTCATAAACCAGAAACCTTTCTGTCAATCAGCTCAAGTGAAATAGGAAAAAAAATAAAAATAAAAATCAAAGAACCCTTTTGTTTGGTGTGGCTACTCTAGAGGAATAAAAGAATGATGCTTTATAGCCCCTAAGTCTTTGATATGCTGTTTTAGACATAGACCTATCTACCATAGTATTTACTCCATGGTAACTCACTTATCTCTGCCAATTCACATCTGCTTTTTAAGAGGAACAGAAGGAAATGTAGCAAATCTGAACTGACTTCTAGAAACTAGAAACTCAAAGAGTTTGCTATTGGGACTGAGTTTCTCTCACAGTTTCTGCACTACGTTTTCATCAATGAGCAAGTTCTCCTTAATTCTTCCACGATTTTAGACAAGTGTCTTTATTCCTTTCTGCCTGCGTTTATCATATGCAAAATAATGATTAACTGCTTTTTCCTTCATATATATTTAAATGTAGTATCTGGGACAGGGAATCTAAATTTTTTTCAATGAAGAGTGAAAGGAGTCCAATTTGAAACTGTTCCTGTGAGAGAAATAAAAAGTAGCAGCAACTACATGGAAGGCTTTTAGAGATAATTAATTTTAATGAGACAGGTATGAAATTTTGGGGGTATGAGACAGGTATGAGACAGGTATGAAATTCAGAATGCTCTTTTATTTCCTATAGACTATCAAAATATATAGAATAGTAAATAAAGTAAAAATATAGATCATACAGCATTAAATGCAAAACACTAAAGTGTGTTCTTTCAGTATTCAGGTAAATTTATTTAGGAAGAGAAAAAAAAAAATATTTTCATGTATATGACTTCTGGTGCCTAGGCCAACATCACTTAGTACAATGAAACGAAACAATAGCATAGAACTTTAGAGAAATAAATCCATTTTGTTCTCCAAATTAGCTCTTTTTTAAAATTATTATTATTTTTTCTCCTGACATTTATGCAACCGAAACCTGTTTATATCACACAAGCAGCACATATAATGTTAGGAAGTATGCAGTGCAGTTGTCAGGAAGTTTTAACATCTGCCCAAGCCCAAAAGGTTGTCTTCCCATCCAGGCCCGCTAAAAAAAAAAGAATGATTCCTTGGACTCCTGAAGAGGAGCCTGTCCCTCAGCAAATTCTTTCTTTACCAACTTGTTTAAACATGCATCCAGAAAACTTGATAAGAGTGTAGTGCTTGATAAAACGCTTGCATGAGTGATCAGCAAAGGAAAAGTGTTATGTGTATTAATAGTTATCAGGCTATACAGATTTCCCCAGACTTTCTTTTAGAAATTCTTTAACTGTGATCAGAAGATGAATTTAGCTCAAGTTAAGCTGGGGATACCCTGTTTTATTTCCATCCCAAATGATTATTTGGCTCACAGGGAGCAATTCAATTGATCATGATGCAGAGGCAAACTGATGGTGCAATGGCAAGGCGGCCAGGAATGGAGGGGTCAGGGGCCTGGAGGGATGGAATTTGAGTGGCTTCAAAACCTCTTGATATAAAAGTGTGTAAAAAAAAATATATATATATATATAAAAAAAAAAAAGCTGGCTCCAGTTAACAAGAATGACTAAAGCAATAGAGCAAATCTTGGCATCCTTCTAATAGAATTTCTATTTTGTCTGACTCTGGAAAACCCCAAAGTCAAAATAAACCTGAAGCAAATCTAAGTAAGGCCCCCAAATCTGTTCCAACTCTGTATGAATTAAACATTTCCTTACTGCTGTTATTTGTCTGTACAATGCCCCATGGCCCCTATATGTGATGCAAAATACATCGGTGTATTTTATAATAACCCCCAACATTAAGTAATTATAAATCTAACCGAGGAAAAAGAGTCAGAAGCTGAAAAATGAAACTATCTCCATACTTTCATGAAGAATGAACAGGACAGGTTAAGGGAAAACTGGATGCTGTGACAGTATTGTCAAAAAATTCCTCTGCCGCTGGTGCAGGAGTGACTGTAGTATGAAAAACATAACGAGGCTGCTACAGCAAGAACAGACCCTCAGCAATGCTCAAATTTGAAGCTGGAGTTACTGCTTCCTCTGGAAAACACCCTGGAACAGAAAGGGACAGAATTGACATAAAGCTATTGTAGCCTTGCACTTCCAGACCTGGAAACTCTGTTTTGATTAGCATTAGAGCTTAATGTCTAATCTGGGTGAGGAAATGTAGAAAGAGGCTAAAGTAAAAAAGAAATTCATATGTTCAGCTTGACAAGCAATAGTTGATGAGAAAGCTGCATCTAAAGGCAAAGGAGTACTTGTAAATGCAGCTTTGAAGTTGAAAAACTTTGCAACACCTCCCCTCCTCCCAATTAAAAAATAAAAATAATAATAATAATAAAAAAACTGCCTTAGATAAGATTTTAGGCCAAAAATAGCACATAAATGCTGTATGGTGGGTTTGTTTTTAATGAACTCAATTAAAGTAGTCATAAAAATACATTTACATATGTTCAGTAATTAATGCCATAAAGTATTCACACACAGACAATAGCGGGACTATAATTATGTCTCTCCCAGTCTGCCTGTGTAACTATTTTTACCGTATGACCTTTTTATTTTTTTTCTCAACAATCAAAAGTTTTGCTTTTAATAGTGCCAGTCCCAACTTACATTATTATGCCAAGATTTTCCAATAGTTGAAAGGCTAATTATCCAGTATTCAGTTCTAATATATTTAGTTCTTTTTTTGAGAATACTGTGCATGCGAAGCAAATTATATGAGCAGTTGCCATCAGTTTTTGTACTGATGGGTTGGAATAATTAAAATAGCCCATTATTTCCCTAGCAGCCTACTATTTTTGATATTGTCCATGGTATTAGGTAGCTTACTTTAAATATCTTCTTTAGTAAGTGAAATTACCTCAGAAAGTTAGAAATAAGAAACATAAAGAAACAGACAAAAACCTAACAAAAAGCTTGAAATTCAAAGAGCATTTCAATGGTTGTTTGATATTTGACATGCTTTTTCAATACTGCCCATGCTGGACTTCAGAATTTATTGTTGTGAAGGAAGGACTACTACAGAAATGAAGGGTAATTGCTACGTTTTATTAACTAGTATTGTTAAGTGTTAATTATTTACTATAATATATCTTGTTGGAATTAAACATTCATTGGAACAGAGCTGTGGTCTTACAGATGGTCTTTAGGGACACATTTTCTACTAGTGCCTAATAATGTACCTCATCACTGGAAGGAGCTGCTCTAACAGGTTTTTGACAGTTGCAATAGACGTGGGATATTAAACTGCTTTTCTTTGACTACAAGATTTTACTACAATTGTAACTGGATTTGGTCGAGATGGAAAGTAATGAAGCAACTGTAGTAAATTCAAAAGTGTCCCTAGCATGTAAGTATTAATATCCATTACATCACTGCAGAACCTCTTTTGCTTTATCCTTTAATTCCTCCAATTCCTTTTGGCTTGTGCAGGTGATAATTTTCCTGGCTCTTTATGGATCATTTAATAGGAAATAGTGAATTCTACTTGAGTGTGGAGCCAGTATTTGGGCTCTGTGCTCTTGAATTCATTACCACAGACTAGCATGAGCCTATCTCCTTGGCACTGAATACCTTCCTTGTGTTACTTCAGGCTACAGGCTGTATTACCACCTGCACTTCTGTGAGATGGTGGTATGCTCCTCTATTGTGGCAGCTTTGCTAAGAGTAATTGATTTGCAAATACTGGTTAAGGATCTGGAACACAAGTCCTATGAGAAGCGGCTGAGGGACCTGGGGTTGTTTACTCTGGATAAGAGGAGGCTCGGAGGGGAGACCTTATTGCTCTCTACAACTACCAGAAAGGAAGGTGTGGGGAGCTGGGGGTTGGCATCTTCTCACAGGTAATTAGTGAAAGGACTAAGGGGAATGGCCTCAAGTTGTGCCAGGGGAGGTTCAGGTTGGAAATGAGAAGACATTTCTTCTCAGAAAGAGCAGTCAAGCATTGGAATGGCTTGCCCAGGGAGGTGGTGGAGTCACTGTCCTTGGGGATGTTCAAGGAAAGGTTGGACGCGGTGCTTAGGGATATGGTTTAGTGGGCGGTATTGGTAGTAGGGTGATGGTTGGACCAGGTGATCCTGAAGGTCTTTTCCAACCTTAATGATTCTATGATTCTACCATATATCTACAAAATTCAGACCACTGTAGCTCACATAGGCCCAGAACTGCCAATTGATTTTGCATTTCAAGCTTAGTAGGATTTTTTCATGTTTTACGGAGGTGATAGAATTAAATATACTGTGAAAAGTTGACTATTGCAGTATGTACATGATTGCTACTTCCTAAGGGATAATGCTTAAGAAATATCCTTGGAGAGATGGAAAAAAAATATTGCCAAATTTCCAGGCTGTGTTTAGCATGCTTGCACTTCAACAGAGGTCAAAACAGACCAACAGTGTGTAAGAAGACCTATAATTTGCATCCAAAATGCCAACTCAGAAGTATTTAACATTATGCCAACCAGAAGGTGGTTTTTTTTTTTTTTTTTTTTTTTTTTTTTTTTTTTTTAATATATATGTCTGAACAAACAGGGTGGCCGCTATTTTATAAAAGAATAAAAGTACTATAAGAAACTATGTCACCCCAAAAATACAAAAGGCCAATTCTAGAGCAAGCATGTTACACTACAACCAAAAACATAGCACAGTTCTGAGTTTTTCTATCTACCCATTTTTCTTTTGTCAACTTTCCATGTTCATTTGGCTTACCCTGAGGCCTCAAACATCTGGCAAGATTCATAAAAGCTTTAATGAGTCAGAAAAGAGTCAGAAGACATTTGCAACTTGTAAAAGCATCCTCTTGATTCAAATTGATGGCATCTTTGTAGTCAATCTGCTAACTGGCTTGTATTCAACACCAGACTGGCTATTTATTCAGACAGAATTCCCCACTGTGGATATTGTTATTGCAGCAATAATAGGAATGTGCCACTGAGTGTCTAATATTAAATATGTATCTTTACATATTGCATAGATCTGTGCATTCACTTTTTTTGTGTGTGTGTTTTTTGGTTTGTTTGTTTGTTTGTTTTACTGTTTTTAAATGGTTGTGCTGACCAGGCACTAGACTTGATCTTCAGCGGATGTAAAGTGGTGTATTTCCATTGATTTTTGTGAGGATATTCCCTGAAGACTTACAGTGGTGAAAATTCACATTGAATTCAGTGGGGTAACTCTGAATTTGTGCCAGTTCAAGTGATCAGAATGCATTAGGGATTTTCTCTCTTTCTTTGAAAGCTGAAATTGTTAAAAATGAATAACTTTCCCATAATTGGGAGTACTAAGCTGTTTATAATTTCTCTGCAAAATAAGTGACATTTTTTGCAAATTTATGAACATGGGGGATGGTAGAGCTCATGAGGAAATAAATACAAACCCAGGGACTTCAAATGCAAAACGTCTGCGGCCTTCACTGTAAGGAGAAGGCTGAGAATTGATTGGGTGCCCTGAATCTCTTTACATTTTACTGCCTACAAATGTTAACATTTTGAATGCATTGTTGGATGCAGCTTCCCATTTTTTATGTGATAGAGTTATAACTTCTTTCTATGATATATATATAGTATTCAAACTTCAAGTATATGGAGCTATGTTGGTGACAACCTGTAGGGTTAGAATTCCCCTCTTTTTTTTTTTTTTTTTAAACTTATTCCTCTTCCATGTGAAGTAGTTCCAAAGCAGCAGTAGTGACATTTTCTGTATTGTACTAGAAATAACTGGAATAATTTCAAGTTGGAAAGCATACACTTATATGCACTAATGTAGCTAATATGCACAAGTTATAACACCTATTTTTATACAATTATCATAATTAATGTGTAGTTACAACTAGTGATACTCCTCACTGATTATATTTATCTGCATGTTATGGTTTAGTCCTGGCAAGCAGCTCAGCACCACACAACCACTCTCTCGCTCTCCCCAGGTGGGGTGGGGGAAAGAATCAAAAAGGTAAAAGTGCAAGAACTGGTGGGTTGAGACAAAGACAGGTAAGGCAAAAGCCACGTGTGCAAGCAAAGCAAAATCAGGAATTCATTCATTACTTCCCATAGGCAGGCAGGTGTTCAGCCACTTCCTGGAAAGCAGGGCCCATAAGAGTTTCTTGGGAAGACAAAAACTGTTATTCCCAATGTCCTGCCCTTCCTCCTTCTTTACACAGTTTTTATTTCTGAGCATGATGCCATGTGGTGTGGAATCTCTATTTGGTCAGCCTGGGTCAGCTGTTTGCTGTGTCCCCTCCCAGCTCCTTGTGCACCGCCAGCCTCCTCACTGGCAGGGCAGCACAGGAAGCAGAAAAGTCCTGGGCTTTAACACTGCTCTAAAACAACTAAAACACCATTGTGATATCACTATTTTCATCAAAAATCCAAAACAGCATCATGACCAAAACCATGACACTAACTAGCATTAACCAGCAGGACCAGGGAGGTGATCGTCCCCCTGTACTTTGCTCTGGTGAGGCCACTCCTCGAGTATGTGTTCAGTACTGTGTTTTGGGCCCCTCACTTCAAAAAAGCCATTGGGGCCCTGAAAGGTGTCCAGAGAAGGGCTACAAAGCTAGTGAAGGGTCTGAAACACAAGTTCTATGAGGAGCAGCTGAGGGACCTGGGGTTGTTTAGTCTGGATAAGAGGAGGCTCAGGGGAAACCTTCTTGCTCTCTACAACTACCTGAAATGAAGTTGAGGGGAGCTGGGGGTCTACCTCTTCTCACAGGTAACTAGTGATAGGACTAGAGGGAATGGCCTCAAGTTGCCCCAGGGGAGGTTTAGTTTGGAAATTAGGAGAAATTTCTTCTCAGAAAGAGTAGTTAGTTGTTGGAACGGATTGCCCAGGGAGGTGGTGGCATCACCATCCCTGGGGGTGTTCAAGGAAAGGTTGGACCTGGTGCTTAGATACATGGTTTAGTGGGTGATATTGGTGGTAGAGGGATGGTAGGACCAGATGACCTTGAAGGTCTTTTCCAACCTTAATGATTCTATGATTATTATTATAACACTATACATCTAACATTACAGAATTTTGTTTATCTATCTCTCTGTACAATTTTTATAACAAATATATTTTCAATAAGTAATATCTTAGCAGCTCTGAACATATTAGTTTCCAAAGAGTTTACAGAATCTGAAGATAATACACTGACTATATGAAAGATATTTTAAAAAAGGATCCAAGAAAGAAACTCCTGAGTGATAACAGATTATCAGCATATATAAAGGAATAAATAAATATAAAATCTGTATATTAGAATCACTATAGCAACTATGTCAAATGCACAGCAAAGCCATCAGCTGCTCAGATATTTAGACCTAAAAAGAAGGCATATTCTAAGCTGACTCAATGCAATCGACTGTTGCTCAGTTCATATATAAAATAACAATCTCAAATTTAATTTTTGTCCTGAGAAAAATTTTGTTAGACATTGAAGGATAAAGTCAAGTACAAGAAATACTTATGCAAAAAATGAAATAGAATAATATCTATAGTCCTGATTTCTGCAGATCATTAATATTTTTCTGGATCCATTTCTTAATCAGTAACTGAAATCAGTAACTGGAAGCATCATTTATTTAAGTATTAGTAACCTTTTATACTCTTATATCTATGGTATTATTTATTAACACCTTGTTAGGCTAAGAACTGGGTGGAGACTTCCCACCTTTAAAAGTTAAAGTGTTTGTGGGAAGCTGATGGTGAACTAGGTGTGCACTCCTGTAATTCTATGGGTTTTAGAGATCTATTCCTCTTCCAAACCAGGACAATATTTGAATTTATCAGAGAATCACATAATTATTTAGTTTGGAGACCACTTGAGATCATCTAGTTTAACCCTCCTGCTTATTTCTGTTCCAGTATTTTTATGTTTTTAGGGTCAAGATCTGCATTTAAGAATCTGCATTAACAGTGCTCTTTTCTCAATAACCGATAAAACATGAGAGGCAGAACTGAAAGGGGCAGAAAAGCTGGATAAGTAACTTGACTCTGAAGCACTTTTGAATTAGAAGGAACATGGAGAAGACTTGCATAAGGTTTTACTACACATGGAAATAACTTCAATTTTCCTTGCCAGTCCTCCCTAGAGAACAATTTGCTTATTATTTCTCAAGCAATTAAAAAAAAAAAATCTTAAATTTATATGTAGCTTTTTTCCTCTCCAGTAAAATGTTTTATAAGTTTCATAAGTCCATGGACTATGTTTATCATCTAATATATGCACATTCAATGTTCCATTAGGACACAGCACTGTACCCAGATTTTACTGACACTGGCCAGCTGATGTACAGTACATCCTGTCGCGTGCTATTGCTTACTCATTTGGAGGAAACTGTAGCCTGTGGGCTTTGGTTTGCAATTCCCATTTCGATACTTACAAAATTCTCTCTCCAGTCAAACAGTGCACATTTTTCTGATTTAGAAAGATGTTTTCAGAGGTAGGTCACTGTTTTCATGTCCCCTTTGTGTGAGTTAAAATATTCAGCTGGGACCCAAATACTAAAAGTTGCTAAGCATCTGAAGCAAGATGTTGAGAACTCTTAAATTCCTACTCTATCAAGTTAGATTAAATGGTAAACAGCACTCGAGCAATCAAAACTCTGATTTCAAGTTTCCTTTTAACGAATAAAAGGTCCCCAGAAAGCATTTCTGCATTCCTTTTCATCCAGTTTTCCCTTGCAATTCAAAAGCAAATATGACTTGTTTGTTATAACAAACTGAGGAGGAGGTGAACCAAAAGAGCCACTCTTAAATGGCAATCATTGAACGTACAGCCATGAATTATTCAGTGAACTTAATTTGATCCCATTCAAGGAGGGGACCTAAACCATTGCAATATTAATGTCATATTGTCCCTCCTGCCCCAGTATTGTAGGCTGACATAGAACAGCTTGGAACAAGCTCCTATTAGATGTTAACAATTTGCCATGCCGGTTAGATTCTTGTTGGATAAACTCAGAGTTAAAACATCCCATTTACTTGGTACCTTGTTTCCCAGAAAAGGAAGTTAGGAAAAAAACCACAGAAATCCAATCTGTGAAACATTAGGGGAGTCTGAAGAAATTCCTCTTTCCCCCAAGTGTGTTCTCCTGTTTTATATGTCTGAAAAGGGGATGCATACATTTGTGGTGAAAGGGTTCAAGATATCTCAGTGAATAAAAGGAATGGAGAATAAGGATACACATCATGCTCATCTGTGAAGGCCTGCCTATTATATATTTGTGTGGGTGTGTATATATATACACATACAAATTTTAAACCTAGTGATTCATTGGTTTTAATGTTATGAAGACATTTCCATTAGTGTTATGAATTAAAGTTGAGACACCAGCAGTAATATCTCTACCTTTTATACTTTCCCACGGAACTACTGTTCTTCAGTATTCTGTTCTTCCTTTTATCGACAGTAAAGGTCTCCTGATTTCCTAAACCATACATAATTTATTACTTAGATCTCCCTTGTCCATCATTTCATACCTGCCCCAAAATCTGCTTGGTCTTTTCTCTGCAGATTAATGTGACAAAGTATTAATGGGTTGCTAGCATATGGTCCATACAAGTTCATACAAAAGCAAATCATATATTCGGTTTGTTCTTGCACTGCGGACAAATTATACTTCACTCAGCAGATGACTATTTATAGTTGTGGTATAAAAAACAAGGAGAGCATGGGACAAAATGCATGTCCTTCCAACAAGAGTACTGACAGATGTTGCCTCTTGCTTGATTATAAGTATGTTAATTTGTGAGTAATCTCTTTGGAGATATATGATGTAGCTTTATGAAATGGAACCAAAAATCATGGGAACCTTTCCATCAGTTTCCAGTAGGTTTGCATCAGGTTTCTGGCACTGACTTTCCAGGATCCTGACAACTTATATGTTGAATTTTCTTAGTTCTTACTGTTTTCAGTGGGAATTGAGCATTTTGTAGAATTGAGTCTTCTTGTCCCTTTGGGTTTCAAATTATGTAACAAACTAGCCACCATTAAGATGGAGCTATTTCTACACATACCAAAGTCAGTCTTTCTGTAGTACAAATCTGCTGAAAAATACATATACTTACAATTCAAAGCAGAAGCTGAAAACATTATGTAATTTATCTCCAACTCAGATTCTCCTCATAATCTTTTAACCTCACTTTGCCATTTCTGGCAAAATTTTCATTTCTGGTTTCATTTTCCCACTTTGTCACTTCCCAAAAATGCAGTTTTCTGATGCCAGGAGAAGTTAGCATATCTCTTGTTTCCCAGACTTTGATCTTATTTGTGATTTCATAAAGCTTCAGAGGCCACTGAAAGAAACAATGACATCCACTGGGCTGTTGGTATACTTCTGAAACACTAGGATTGCTTTCTAAAACCACCAAGTTTGGAGCATCATTTTAAATCAGACTGAACCAATAGATTCTTTGGAATGTTGTTTCATTTGATCTCAATGATTGGATAAAAATCTTTTAGTACTTTGTATAATTCAACCCTCTAAATTTTAAAAACACACCTATGTATTTTGTGTTAGTGATAAAAAAAAAGACTTATTTAAATGGCATAGCAAATAAAATATGCCATAGAAGAACATGTAGCTACAAAAATTAAGAGAAACTAGGATTATTATTATTTATTTATTTATTTATTTATGCAGTGATAGAATAGTGATTCTCCCCATTCTCTCAGTCTGACTGAAGATTGACACTGTCAATAAAGTCTTGTATTCAGTGGGTATCTGGATCATAACTTGTAAGACAAAAGTCATTGAATATATATGAATGTTCTATCTACATAACTCAAGACTCAGTTTCAAAGTAAGGTTAAATTATCATGTACACATATTTTGGCCAGACTGCCATATTTAATGTCAGCAAACCCACTCCAAGCAATTAAAGAAGCAGTCCAAAATCAGAACTGAATTTGTTTGCAGCTGTTAATGCAAAATCCAAACGAAGCCCCGGTTGCAGAGCATATCCTCTTATCCATTGTTTCTGTATAACAGCAGATTCTCATTATTATTCAGATGAGGTGGTTTAATTCTATTTCTTTGAAGATTAAAAAAAAAAAAATATTCATTAATTTTATATTCCTCAACAGCTCTCACTATCATCTAATTTCTCATATCAACAAATACAAATTTGGAACAGCTTTTGCTTTTGTTTCCTTTAGCTGTCTAGACCATTGCTGAAGTAAAAGCTGACCAAAATTTCCGGGTTTCCATGTTCCATGCTAATTTGAACTAAATATGATTTGGAAAATAGAATATGAAAAACCGCAATAATAAGTAGTCTACAAGTTAGCAGACATTTAACGGAACTATGTAAAAATAGAGCAGAATTCTTGTAAAAAGCAGAAATCTTGATCCTAGATCTATTTCTTTCCCCCCTGAAATAGAAAATGAATGCATCATTATGTAGGGAAAAATAAATAAATAAATAAATAAATAAGTCAGGTCTGTTTACAGCATTTCTTCTACCTCACTTTTCACCCAGTTGAATACAAAATTTTATTAACTTGTGTAGAAAATCAAACTTCATTACAAGGATCTTGATCAGTACACTGAGCAAAATTTGATCCATAAGTCAGATATTCAACAAGAACTGGATATTAGGTTCAGTGTAGTATATTAGGAAACTGCAAAGAAATGAAGAAACAAAAAATCTTACTGGACAAGTCCCCTACCAGCATTTTATCTTCTCATGAATACAAGTTGTACGATAAGTGTCCTTTCTCCACTAATATTCCTTTAGTCCAAATCTCTGATCTTAATCCTTGAACAGCTCAGGAACAGAACATCATTCCTGTAAGCCCACTTCCAATAAATTTTAAGAGAAAGTGTACAGGGAAAAAATAAATAAATAAATAAAAGTTAAGAAAAAAAGGAAAGTCATAAAATGACTAATTAGAGAGAGTTAATCACTAAGCTGTACATTTATGCCATGGCACGAGATCAAATAAACTACTTGCGATGTGGCTGACAAGTTTATCTGTCTTGGTAGCATTCTCTCTAAACCAGCAGCAAATGATGGTGAAATATTTCTCTGCATTTCTAAAGAGAGTTCATCCTTTGGTCATTTGCGAACTTGTGTTTGCAGTTCTCTGTGGACAAGACTGCTCTAATTGCTGCTCTGCTGTAGTTATCCCTGTCTCCCAGTTTTGTCAGTGCTGTCTATGCAATGCCATTGCTATAAACTTCTGTGGCTATATAAAAACCACAGCCACTATTTGCAGAAATCACCTCTGTATTACCCCAAAGTGTCTCATTTGCAATGGTCTACGTAAAAAAACAGGATGGAAAACTTCAGGATTCCTGTGCAGAATTTTTACAGCCAGTTTGTGTGTAACAGAAGAACACCTTTAGGCCAATAAAACACATTTAGACTACCTTGAAGTCCTTCTGTAAAATTTTGCAAAACACTATTAGTAACTGGGACAAAATTGCTTTCAAGTAAAACAAAATCAGGACATAACCTGGTTACAGGGCTGCCCAACCAGAGACAGAAGACAAGTGAAATAGAACAAACTACTAAAATTCCCAAATAAAAAAAAATAAATCACAAAGTTCTGGCTTGCTACAACGTATGCTCCTCAGAAATTCAGTGACAGTGCTTCCACTGAAGATATAGATACATAGATATATTAACCACACAGATATATTCCACATAGATATATTAACCTGAAAACCTGTGGTCACTGAATACAATGGATATCCATGTGCTCGTGAACAAGACAGTATCCACACTCTGACCACACCATTATCCTTTATTTTTTTTTTAGAATACAGGAAAGGAACAACAAATAATATGACCACAAATACTATTTCTGCACCTTAACAGAAGAGGGAGAATGGTATAACATTTAGGTGTAAAGAAAACTAATTAATTTACGTACAACATATTGCTGTTACTTACTTATCATTATAGTTTTTTTGTTTGTTTGTTTTTGTTTTTTCCTACAGCTTACCCATCTATTGCATTTACCACAAAATTGTCTTTAGAATTAGGCTTATTGTTGGGTCTTATTTACAGCTGCCTCTTTTTTTTTTTTTTTTTTGAGTATCCCTGTAGCATGAACAGAGTTTCAGTGCTATAATACTTTTATCGCTCTTCTGGTGAGCCATATCTAGTTTATCTCCTTTGCCCAGACATGGCAGCTGTGCCAGCTGCCTTCAATTTTAGTGTGAGCTGTCAGAAACATGGACCTCAGCCATTAATTATTTTGTGAGGAGTTTCACTGTTGATCCATAAGAAGACCAAGTATTTGTGAGTTTAACATCTCCAGGGAGTATCCACAGACCATTTTCCCAGTGCAGCTGTATGTGAGGCTGCTCCAAACACACACAACTCAAAATCACCTGCTGCACTGCTTTCTCCCATTACAAGTTATGTATCCACTTGATGCAACCTCTGGGATACACGATAAGAACAATACAGGGCTTCCTATGGAACACGGACAGTACATATTGACATGCATTAGATTTTATTTCCCTCCTTCTAGAAGGTACATAGGTCTACAATTAGGTCTGCACTGTTCCAAGGTTCAGACGTGTAATTGTTTTTGAGTGTGGCTTGTTTGAATTAGTAACGACTCTGGTAGGAGGGCTTCAGGGTGTGCTGAACAAACAGCTGCAACAAGCTACTCAGCTCCATTACAAGCAACATGAACTATCAGAGTACTCAACAACTCAGTGTGGATACAGAAAGCTATTTGTTCATACATCAGACTGGTCTAGCAAGATAATGCATGAAATAGTGAATATAACAACTATATTCCTCATAACATCCAGAAACATATTTTTCCATTCATTTGAGTTGATCCCATTTGTTTTCTAGCTTATGGCTGTGAGTTATGTAGCAAAATACACAGAAAACTGGAGTTATGCTTACTCTCCATTTCTTCTTTTTTTTTCTTTTTCTTTTCCTTTTTTTTTTTTTTTTTTGTTTACCAAATGAATCCATTAGCTTTATTTCCTGGATTTTTTTTTCCATCTTTAACTATAACGTTAATTTCTACTGCAAAATAAATAGCCTTCTTGCAATAGTCCCTTAAAACTTATTTAAAAGTTTCCTTTTCAGGGTCCCACTAAAATGAAAAAAAAATAAAACCTCCTCTCTCTCAGAAAGCTCTAACAGGGAGTCAGACACCAAGTAACAGGTGAGCAAATAGCCAAATGAAGGAAGGAAGTAGGAGGACAGAGAGCTATCAGCACAGGTGTTGCTTCATAAATTGTCACAGACAGCTCAGTAATAAGGAGACAGGATCAAGTAAGAACTATCTTTTTGTTTGTGTTTCAGCAGAATAATTAAAAAATAAAATAAATCCAAGATGTTTTCAGTGGTAATGTTTTAGTAATGAGTGTTCTTTCCCTCAAGACCTATAAGCTCCTGTTCTATTATGCAAGTGAAAACAATGATTTTCAGGCCATAAATTTTATGCATAGGTAGGTATATTCTGTTTTGTTTTCCAGGATTAGCTAGAAAATGAATATTAAGTTTTATGGACAGCATGAAAATCCAAGATTTTCATATCTAGATGCATTTGGAACAAAAATAATTCTAAAAACTTAGTGAGTTGGGAAACTGAATCAAGGATCCACTTTCCTCTGATGTGTCAAAAGGTTGATACCTGAGCTGCATATTTGGAGTTCATGTCCTGCTCTGACAGACTGGATGCTCTTTCTTGGTAAGTGATTTAAATACTGGATTATAAAGTTAACATATGCTTTTCTCCCATTCCTATTGAAGGATTTCTCTCTGTCACAACAGTTCTTTCCAAGGAAATCACATATTATCAAAAAGTCATAACTATGTCTGTTATCTTCTAAACGTATACATATATATAAGTTACAATCTACTATTTGATTTTACTAAATATATATGTGGCAAACTGTCTTTTTTAGCAGTCAAGATATCTCTCATAGAATTGTTGAACAGAGACTGACAAGTTTATCTTTTACATTTCATTAAATACCGAATTATGGTAGTAATTCAGATACTTTGTTTTCAGGAATGATATATATATATATATATATATATATATATATATATATATATAGTCTTAGTCTATATATTTAGTCTTCAGAAGATTACTTTAGGAAACTGGATTGTTTTGATTCAAGAGACTTGTGTTTCACTTCTATTTATAAACTTTATTACAAGCCAATCAGATTAATTCCAAATAAAAATCTTGTGAAATAATGATTAAATTAGAAAAATATGTAGTTCTGAGGTCAGGAATTTTCCCTAGCCATTGCTTTAAAAAGATGAGTCTCCTGATCTGAGAGTCTGTCCACCTTGACTTTTTTATTGTTGCATAGCATGTCATCAGTCTTTCTGGTCAAAATTGTTAACCTTCTCAATGAGTAAACAGAGTAAACTTTATTGCAATTAAAATGTTTATAGGGTCCCCTGCATTGTAAACACAAATGTTATTTTCGGCTTTGTTGTTTTCCATGAATAAAAAGAGATAGTTACAGAAACAGCACAGGGAAAAAAAAAAAAAAAAAAACAATACTGCTAGTTCAATACTTTTGGAAATATGTTGTAGTAAAAGATACTTTGCAAATGACAATGTGAGCATATTCCTGTTACTCCCTCAGTCCTCTGCTGCCAGTTTACAGAAATGTTAACAGGCTTGCCTGATCAATAATCTCTGTGGATTTCTGGACAGCAGCATCAATTATTGTGTTGTTCCCCAGTGCAAAACAGCTGCTGATATGATGATTTATTAAGCAGCATGGTTTCCCTGGATAAAGACAAAAGGCCTTATTCTTCTCTCATTTTCTCATACACGAAACCAGAAGAATTTCATTGACTTCAAAGGAGCTACTCCTGTTTTACTGAAGAAGGAGGCAGATCTGAATCACGTTTGAGTCCTGTATGTTGACAAGTTAAAGAAAAGTGTATCCATTACATAGTTAGTATACAGAACAAAGTAGTTCTGACCACTCATGAACTCCTCACTGGTATAAGTTGTTTATTAAAGGAAGAAAGATGTCAAAAAATGAGCAGATGAGAATACCAATAATATTTCTTCATTAATCATCTAGAAGCTCAGTCCTTAACAGCACACACTGTTGTCATGCTTAAAATCCACCACAAGCAACTAAACTGGAATACTCTTGAGGAGATGGTAACTCAATCAGGAGCAATAAGAGTCCCTATCAGGCAGGTGTTTCCTTATGTTTCCGTTTTTAAATTGTGACAAATGATTTATGCAAATCAAAATGACAAAACTAAAAGTGGCAGGTGAGAAAGAATTTTTAAGTTATGAGTTAAAAACTGTGCATTTTTTTTTGTTTGTTTTGTTTTCTCTCAGACTAATGGCAAAGTCGGAAAAAGTACTCCCAAAATCTGGTCTGGCCCATTTTCAGCTGCCATACCTTCTCTTTCACAATATAGTTCCAAAAAGGGAGAATAAATAAGTTTTATCTGAAAAGCAGTGGCAGAAAGGCAATTAAGATTAGAATTTTTGTTTCCACATTTTAACAGACTCAAACAAAACTGATTTACATTAATGAATATAGTTCACTGGGAGAGCAGTGATGAAATACTTCCAAGTTTTAGACCAGATTTATTTTCCCCCTTTGGTTTCTTAAATAATATTCAACAATGAAAGTTAAAATAATTTGATTTCCAAATAAGACCCATTTCTAAAATTACATCTTGATGGGACATTTATGTATGTATTATATAAAATCAGGGACTACTAGCTGGAAGTAAGTAATAGAAGCTGTAAATTACCAGTAAAAAGTATTTTATGGTTTTAGGGTGGATACAATTTTTGCCTTTGGATGAAGTATATTCATCCATATATTCAGAATGGGATGTACAAACTGTCAGAAATTGGGCTTCCTGTAGTGCATATGCAGAATGAAAGTTTCTACATGTCATAATATCTATATTTTTTCCAGTGTCCTGCTTTTGCATAGCTAGTTTCCTTTACTAATACCCACTACTGTTGTGACAAAATTTTCTTTTTAAAATTTCAATTTAGAAGTATATGTGTGTGTGTGTGTATATATATATATATAACTTTTTTTTTCAATTTTAACCTATGGTATTTTTTTTTCTAGGTACTTTGATACTGGATAACACGATAAACTACATCTTCTCATATTCTATTCTTCCAAGGATGCGTCTGCCCTTTATATATTCAAAATTGAGAGCAAAGATTTGTGTGAGTAATGAAGACATAACAATTTTGACCTCTGTGAAGGTCATCCAGAGTATGTACAACATAAGTTCAATAACTAAGTGGGATCATAAGAAAGATTATATCATCCCTGGCATTTAAAAATACGTCTGCATTAGGTATAAATACCCTTTTTCCAACCTCTTGCAACACTATGTTGATTGAGTTTCTGCAATATTTTGTTAATTCTCCTTGGCAAAATGTAGTATTATTTAATACAATCAAATTATTATTAATAATAACAGTAATCATGACAAGGACACTAATAACATTTTTGGAAAAGGAAAAAAAAAAAAAAACAAAAAACAAAAAAATTAATTTGGAATAAAAAAAAAAAAAAAGAAAAGCAGCTTTACTACATGTTTACAGATCAAAAATCCCCAAATTACAGTGCTATGCAAAATGAGTTAAGAATAAAGGGTTAAACCAAAAACTGGGAAGCAGAGTTGTGAAGAACATTCTTCAGCAAAGGCAACTTTCACAGAAAAACAGGTGAACCCTAACAGTTTGCTGGTGAAAAACTGAAATTTACTACAAAACCTCTGAAGACTAAGAAATTTGTCAGTCCATATGTGGTGCAAACTGACTTTATTAAGATCTAGGATAAGCAGGCTTCAGAGAGATGGTTCAGGTAAACTGATTTTCCAGAGACTTTATCTACTGTGGGATAAAATTCTGCATGTACTTGTTTAATCCAATACACACTTCTCTGTTTTAAAATAAGGTTTATGTGTTTTATAAGGTTTCTGTGACTGGGCTTTAAGATTCTCATACTCTGGAACACTGAAACAAAACACTAGTTTTTCCTAGAGTTGTTATTTCACATTAATAAGGAAAAGAAGTAGGTGGAGACAGTCACCCAAGCACAGACTAAATTGTAATTTTATTAATGTAGTCACTACTAAAATTAATTAATGACAAAGAAACATACACATGAAGGTGTCCCATATCTGATTAGAAAAAGAAATAAAGAAAAAGATATTTAGAATACTCCGTCCAAGTATACACAACTCTCATCTTCTCTCTGGTATGAAACATACATCTGATCTCCAGTCTCACAAATTCCAAACACATCTGCTGACCTGTGACTCATTGGTGCCCTTCTGCTTTTGTTTGTAAAACTAGATGAATAAACATCCATTGGTTAATCAAGGATAATCTGTTAAATACAGAAAGTAGTTAGTATTATTTATTACTTGCATTAAGCTAATGTTTAAAGGCTCTTATGAAAAGCAGGCCTTCAATATGCTAGCCAGTACACAAACACATCATGGGATTCTGTTCTAAGGAACTTATAATTCACATGGACAGGAAAGAAATACGGTTAAAGAATAGGTGCCAATTTAAGAGGGCAACTATTGGTATTTCTTTACTTCTTATGTTCTATTTTGTTGCTGGGTATTAGCAGTTGAAGAAAAGATTCGATATACTTGGTGTAAATTCAAGGAAAATGCAAGTGAAAATTTCCAGGCAGCTATTTGGTGTGACTCACAATCTGATTTGTTAATACTAGACATAGGAGTACACAGGTGGAAATAGAAGCTAAAAGGCCAATGAGCACTCTGAACTTTCCCAGTGTATCACAATTACAAAACCACATGTGTTAAAGACTGGGGCTGGGTGCAAAACCATACACATGCACACACACACATACACAAAAAAAACCACAAAGCAAAATAAACCAGTGCAGCTAAATGATTTTTTAATTGGTGTTCTGTAATTTCACTTGGATTCCAATGACAAGCAGGTCAAGAGAGTGTTTCCGGCATGGTTTGAACACAGAAATCCTTTGCTGACTACTGAAATTAGCAGAGTAAGCATTGAGTAAAACCTGTTAACCAGGTGATATTTCTAATTACAATATTCCACTGAAATATTGCAGTAAATTCAATTATTATCATGTCTCCCTGTAGATTCAGGTCATTACTGGAAAATTCCGTCTGTTAGCTAGTTAAAGAAAAGGCTATAATAGCAATGTAAGAATGACAAATATTCAAAGAATGATGGTGATGCAATAAAGAACCAACAGTTATATGGCAGCAGTAGCAATAGTGGAAGAAACTCATGCATCGTATTTTGGTACCTAAAATTAAAATGCTGAAGTCTGTGTGAGCTAGGCATCCGAGGTCCTTCTTTTCACAGTCAGTGGAGATAAATGTGTACCCCCGAAGGGCAGCTCATCTAATCCCAAGATAAATGGTCTCCCAAGAGGCCAGAGAAACCAAGTCTGTCTGTTGTGTATCTCTCCTTTGACTTTAATGGGACTGTAGGAGGATTAGCTCCAATTTACACAAATTTATGCTGTATAATGCAACAGATAGCACTCTGTTAGAGTTTTATAGCTTATTTTTGCAGGATCTTTACATACAAATTGGGTCTGCTTGCTATATACAAGTGAAAGATGGTGATTCTCCAACTCCTTTCTTAGGAAATGATGACTGAATTTGTCGTGCATTCTGCTGAGGGAAAGGTCTGCAAGTCCACTAAGACTGAGCACTGATAAACTCTGCAGGGAAGCATGAATCATCAGTATCTTCTTTTTCTGCTATTAAACAGCAGCATAAATGCCCAAGGTCACATAGGAAGTCTGAAATAACTTTGCAAAAGGACCTGAACTTGTCTTGACCATTCACCCAACACTAAACTCTTATAAGAGCAGAACAAAATTAATCTAGCGAAACTATGAGAATTACATTTGGATGACTGTACCAAGAAAAATCTGTAGTCCACATAGACTTTCTCTTACCAACAATAAAACATAAAGAAATCACATACAAAAACTAGACAAGATTAAACAGTCTAGCAGCAGTAATCATTCCCCTAGGCACAGAGCTATCTCACTGACCTTTTGCAATTTGTCTTCCTCTGGCAGAAATTATCTCACATTAAAACTATGTAAACTATTCTGAAAATCTAAATTGGAACCCCATTATGAGCATGAGGTCCTCTTTTTTTAGTGTCTTATTTCATATTTGATAATGTTACTAAAGATGCAGTTTCAACATTAAAACCCTGAGGCTTTCTTCATGCATGTTTTATACTGACATATTTGGACAAATTTAACTAGAACTGTTCCTGAATGCTATCTCAGTTTAAGTGAAATTACTGTGACCCTCACTGCTCTACAAAAATGCAATGTTAAACATACAAGTCACAGGACTAAAAACAACTAATGACAAGATCTGTGTGGAAGAGGAAATTACAGTCTTCATGATTAAAGATTTATAAAGGTAGCAGGAATACAGTCTCAGCTATAAAAAAAAAAAAAAAGATAAATGCAAAATGTGGTTCAGGATCTTACACTGCATTTGGATTCTAACCTAAGAATGAACTTTTATCTCCACCCACAATTTTTTTTTTTTTTTTTCCATCAGGCACGTTCTGAGAAGGTTAGGAGATGTCTCCTTTTTAATCTGTGAGTGATCACATTTCCTTCTGAGGGTGTAAATGCTTTATTTCACTGAGGATGTGTGCTATTTATAGTGAGGAATGGGCCATGCCATACAGATATTTTCTGACACATTTCCCTCCTCCAGTTTCTCTCTAGTAAAAAGTAAGCTTCTGCCTTTTATTAAGCACCAAAAAAGGAAATAAAAATATAGACTGGCAGATCAAAGAGAATGCAGGGCATAACCACCCAGAAGATGAGCCTGCATTGTGTGATTAGAAAATAGATGGAATAAATAGCAATGGGAGTAAGGTAGGAGAATGTGGTCCATTAGGGATGTCTAATGTGTCAGGGACCATGTAGGATGTTCTATGTTATCTGAAGCCCTGGTACCATGCAGTGTGCCCTCTGTTCCCAACTGGTAAAGCCATGGAAATGGCAGTCAGGAGCTAACTGGAGGTTACACCCAGCAAAGCAGCTGCAGTTCAAGGAAAGACTCTTGAACACCAGCTTGCTATATGGATGATATACTCCTTTGCCTGACCATGCAACTAAATTTGTCCTAGAAGTCCTACAGTACTGGCTGATGAAAAGGAGGGCAGGGCAGGGGAAGGGAGGAGAGGAGAGGAGAGGAGAGAAACACCTTTTATTTGCTGCCACTTTTGACTTCCCATGTATTACTCTCTTCCTTATACTTGTATTTTAGACTGCACAATCTTCAAGACAAGGACTGTCTCTTATATGGTTAGAAAGTTTCTTAGAGGTTTGAAAAATACCACTTTGGATCTCTCAGTCACCATGAACAATAGGCATCACAACTAAAGCAGTACTTTTTCCCAAATCTGAATCCCAAAGAAAAAAGAAAAAGTGCCAGAAATAACAGTGGCAGACAATGAAGGTATAAAGTTTACACAAAGCAAGAAGGGAGTGCTTGATATTGCTTGGCCGGTATTAGACAGCTCTATCATTCCAGGGCCTGGGTTTTGAAGCACATAATGCAGCAAAGATGATGAATATATACTCAATGCTTTAACTGTATGCTTGGGACAAGAATTTAGGAGGAATTTGGCTGCACCATATCTACACAGTAGTAACAGGCTCATTTCCAAAGTATGCAAGGGTAGGTCTAATATTCTGTCTCTCCTGAACCAAAATATATATACTTCCTTTCCTGGAATAACATTTCTCTTACATCCAGCATAGCTTAGCCTAAGAATAATCTGTCTTTTTATTTTTATTTTCTTCCCCAGGAAGCAAGAAAATATAGTATTGCTAGTGTGACTTTAAAAACTTATTCTGTGTCCTGTCACAACTTCTGAGCAATGTGTTAAATACAGGCACTATCAATAGGAAGAGATCAGAAGGTGTGATCTCATTTATATGAAGCTTAACAGCTATAGATGTGATTCGTGACATTTTTCTCTAACAGTAAACTTTACCCCAGCTGACAAGAGTATAGCTGTTTTGCAAAGGATAGACCTTATAGTTTAAATAGCTAAATTCTGTTTAACCACTTAGTTTTTAAACTGTATATGATAATTTCTTGCAAATATAAGCATAAAAGAACACATATTTGCCTGATGTTTGAAAAATAAAAATGTTTTATAAGACATCTCTTGCCAGAGCATGCAGAAGTATCATGTATCACTACAGAAAGATAAGAAACAGACTTAAGAAACAGTCTTAAGTCTGTTTCTAGAGCAATAAGAGTTTATTTAATGTTCCATTCTCTTTAAAAAAAATCTGCTATTACTTCAAATATCTGTTGACAATTAAAAAAAAAAGACAAAATAATATAATTCAAATGTGCAAGTCTAGCGCACAGCTTTTTACATCAAATATGGTTGCTTAAAAGTACACACACAAAAAAAATGCAACTACCTTCCAATGATTGCAAAATACTACAGGCAGACTGGATGTGGATCAGAACTGAGAGTAAGGAAATAATAGACTTGTAAAAAATCAGTATCTGCACATAGAAACTGGTTTCTACAAAGGGCAGCCCTGGGGGAAAAATATCCCTATGAAACATTTCTGTGCCAAGTGGCACTTTTGCAAATCAACTTTATAGCAGCATCTGCTATGTCAATATCAGAGTATCAGAAAGTAGGAGGGTTTGTAACAGAGTCCACAAAACATGTTTTTGAGCCGCCCACTAACAAACTTTGAACCTGCAAACTCTGCTCTATGCTATGCTGAGTGCATTTACCTTGCAGAAAAAAAAGTAACAGACATTAAAATAAATCGTAAGCAATTTCTGCTGGCAAAATTAATTCTACTCAGATTGCTATCTGATGCATTTCTTCCTGAAATTCACTAAAAAGCAAAAAATAGCAAGTCAAATTTAAATACATATAGCCATATATACATATATATATGGTATGAGAGGAAAACTAACACAGAAAGGCCTCTATATTTTTATGCTTCAAATTCAGTCCCACCTGAAATGGAAGGACAAGTAATATAGGATCACATCTTCAAAACAAATATATTTTAGAACTATCTGGGATTACACTCAACTAATTTTATTCTCTGATAATGTCTTAATTAAGTACAATTATATTTATATATATGCATTTTTAAGAAATGAAGCATAGCAGTGTGTCAGTACAGAGTATGCATGTTAAAAGATTAGTATGCAAGACAAACCTATACCCATGATAAATCCTGATTTTATCAATATCAATTTATCAATATCAATTTATTTTAAACAATTATGCTCCCTGTTTCATTTCAAATTTTATCATTTTATTAGGTTGCCTAAGTACCCTACTATGAAAGTTCTTAAACTGAAACATTGTTAACTTAACAAATTATTATCTCTTTTACTGAAGTTATTTCAAATTTATACCTCCTTGGTTTGTCTGCACTGGTCAGGATTATTTTAAAAGGCTCAAGGCTGATACTTTCAGTCTAGGAATTTTGAGTACATGGAAATTACCATTAAAAATTGAAGACTTAAGCTTAAACTTAAGTTAAAACTTACAATAGTCTGAAGTTTATAAGCTGATTTTTGATTATACAATATGTAAACTAAATTGTATTCTGCCTAACCATTGGATAGGTTAATGGTGGAAAAGCAGAGAATATTTATCCCATGTGTTTCCTTCATTTGCTTAATGAAATTTTGTTTGTACCTGTGTAGATTTTCTAAAGACAAAGTGATCTTCTGTAGTTACCAAGGTTTGAGTTCCAGTTATAATCTATGTCTTTGCAAGATATCTTGGAGCAGCTTTATTTGCAAACTGTTCTGCCTGTAGCAGGCACATTCCCTAGAAGAGTGCACTACACCTTCAGAAGAATATATTACACCCTCCTTGCATGTCTGTTGTCTGACATCTCTTTAAATAAATTCTGCTCTGAGTCTGAATGAAAACACTGAAGTGTTAGTGATGGACATCAGTGTTGGATTTGCTCTTCCTTACAAGAGCTACTGTGCTGGCATGTGGTGTTCTTACAAAACTTTGCCCCACTCTCCGAAGTACACTAATGTTGACATGGTATCATTGTGTTGTCTTGAATTTATTCTGCAGGTACAACACAGATTCATTCCTTATGTCACACTTACCTCAGTCTCAAGTCTTGCCTCTAGCGTTCAAGGATCTTTCCCAGAGGACAACTGATATATATGGTCTTTGTTAGACTCCATGTATCTTTATGTATGCAAATCATATACACGAAGCTTTGTGCCTGATTTCATTTAGTAATGCATAAAAATACTGTATGTTAATTATTCTCTTACACATTTACATATATTCGGCTTAAAAAAAAAACACGTTTTTTTCAACTGATGCAAAATAGCGCAGATCAATTTAGCTTTCTTTCCAGACAGAAAAGGTGACAATCATCCTCCATTATTTCCATATTCTTTGAATAGGTGAAATATTTACATATTATGCATGTATTCTGAAAAGAGTAAGGAACACGAGACTGGAATCAGTATTGGCCATTAAGCATATTGTGCTAATGCAGTCAAAAACCATAAGCAATTCTTGTCATGAATAAAACTAGCTGAAGGGCAAGTGATCACAGTAAAGAGCTGTGGATAGTTAAGCATACCAGGTATCAATAAATACAAATCAGCAGGCCACAGCTGGGCCTTAGATTCATGGTAACAACCATGCTCAACTGACAGGGACAAACTGTACTAAGACACAAGATAAGACTGAGCTACTTTTTACATGACATTTTGAATGTGAAAGTATTTAAATGATAATCCAGATTAGCTATGGTGTGGACTATTGTGTTTTCAATGAAGAATTCAAACTGTGACAAAGTAAAAGCTTTTTTATTGTTGTTATTTTTTTCCCTTAAATCAGTAGTAAAATTCTCAATATCAAAATAGTAATAAGAGAAATTTCATCATTATCAATATAAAAAAGCACGCCAAAAATTTAGTGACACAGGATAAAACAGAATAAAAGTACCTTTGTCAGGTAAACAGAAGACATTTGCTACCTGCTTTATCATCAATTGGTTCATTGAACTGGAAGTTCTGGCAGTATTTCTGGCATGCTAATAGCTATGGCATTTCCATATGAACAACTGAAATGCTGGAATTAAACTGAAAAGTCAGTTTTATTTCATTTTTGAGGGAAAATGTGAAGGTTTCTTCATGAATCTGTTCATTGTTTCTATTTGATCACAAACTAGTACAGATAAGCTTTCCCATTATGATCAATGCTAGTTGCTATTTTTATCGTTCTTCAAAAATGAGGCAGAAACAACAACAACCACAAAAAGCATTTTTGTTCCTCTTGTGTGTCATGTTTAAAATGAATTCATTAGCAGCTGTCAGCCCTCAAGAAAGAGTGTCAACACTGATGCAGACAGCATCTATAGGTTTCATCTTACCTTCATTTATCTCTTGTCCCCATAAGGTATGAATCCATTAAAAAAATAATAAAAATAAATAATATATATATATATATATATATATATATAAAAAAACAAAAAAAAAACAGAGTAATGACTGCTTTTGTCTTTTGTTTAAGTGCATTTAGAAAGTAGCTGTTCAGGCATGAATATTGGCTCCAAATGTCAATGACACCTGTTTTATTATATAAAAAAAGAACAACAAGAGAAAGAGTTACAAGTCTGAACTTTACTGTAGGTCTCTATGCTACTGTTCCCATGAAATATTACTTCCCAACAGTAATGTTGATCTGATTTATTATGTCTGCAATAAAAAGTGCATTCCTTTGTTATATAATGAATAATGCTCTTTCTTTAAATTTTGTTTCTGTATAAAATGAGGCTAAGCAGATATCTTACAGGAGGTGGTTGTTTATGCAAGATGGTTGAAATGAAGAAACTGTTGCTATGGCTATAGATTATTTTCTACTGCAATTTTCAGTCATTAGCATATTCATGTGATAAAAATGGAACCATTGAAAGGCCAGTACTAGAGTCCAGCACATAGTCCTGGATTTACCTAGCAAGTTAGGTATTAGAGATGAATAGCGGTTTAAACTTGACCATGGCCCATGGATCATCAGGCCTAGTTTCTGCAGTGAATGGAGACAGCTGCATGTTTTTAGAATACAGTTCCCTATTGTCAGCAGCCTGCATCAGGAGTGGCATTGAAGAGCTACTAGAGAGGCAGTGAACAGCATAATAGATTCCTTCCTCTTATGGAAAACACTAGCCTTACAGCAAATATCTAAGCATATATAGATAAGTAACTTGGAGGAGGATCTTACAGTTACATTTTTTTAATTTTACTTGAGTAAAAATTCTATTCAACTGAAGTTTTAACTCTGAAGCATCTTGATAAGTTTAGAACTTTGGATCAAATGATTGCTTGCTATCTTATACTACTTCAATTGATTTTAAAATAATATTAACTCCAGCAGCTTTCATTTGGTTATGCATATGCATATAATTACAAAAATGACACCTAATTTTGAACTTTGAATCCCATGAGAAACACTGGTTCTACTAGGTGCCAAACAAAAATAAGGATGTCGTACATATGTTGGCAGAAATACATCCTTTCTTCTCTTTGTGGATCCAAACTATCCATTTTGTTAGTGGCATCTGGACACAAGGAAAGAAATGCATTTTGAAGCCAAAGCCATGACAATGTCATGGCTCTAGTTTCTTCAGCAATATGTAATTCTACCTACCCCACCCCTTTTTTTCCCTTTTAAAATCTGCTGATTCCATACTTAAATTTAAATGCATCCAAGAATCTTTTCTTATATTTTTATGAGGTTTATAGGACTTGGTCCTAGACAGATGTTATCAAAATACCTCTTTGATACTCTGCAAAACAGCTTAATCTTGAAGGGGAATAAAGTGCTTTTTCACCTTTATTTTGATCCTTTTTTATGTTTTACACATTTTATTTAATTGCGCAAATGTAAATCTGTTTTTCTTGTCTGGTCATTTGAAGATATCTTTTTCACCAGAATAGTATTATTTTCAAGTGGATTTGGAAACTGTCCTTTCCATTTTGCAGGACAAAACTGTATGTTCGGTGTACAAAAAAAAAAAAAAAAAAAAAAAAAATCACACTTATTGAATTTATTGACAGATTAATCTTAATCTGTCTATAGATCTTTTAATTATCCAGCGCTCTCTAGAGGAAAAAAAGATTAAATAAATCTTCTTTCCAGATAGAAGTGTAAAACTAGCACACAAAATATCACATTTGCAATTATCATGCCCAAATCTCCCTGTTCTTATTCTCACCCAATTTTTTTGAGCATTATTATCGTCTGTCTTTGATGTAGCATTTTTAAGGGTGGAGTCCAAAATAGGTTAAAGTTAATGCTCTTCCCATTTGAAAGATTTCTGCCTTTTGTATCACCTTCCCCAAGAAAATGTCCTGATATAATGGGCTTTCTTTCAGCATCATTAGCTCTTAACAGGTGGCCAGTGTTTGCCACATTTTTAAAACATAACCCCTTTGCAGAGGTTGAGGATCACAAGAAAAGTGCTACAGAAGGCTACATTTAAAATGATGCTTATAAGTGAAACATTACCCCAGGGAAAGTTTAAGGAAAGCCAACAATTCTGGGCAACAGTCATTAAGATGCTGCTCTGGAAATTGAACATAAAATGCACAATTGCAGAACTGAACACACACACAAAAATCTACCTTAAAAAAAACAAACCAGCCACAGAGTTTTAGTAAAGTGCAATGATTTTGCCTCTGTATTGCAAGATTTGAAGTTTTAATTTTATTATTTTTTTTTCTCACTATCTTGCTGCACTTTAGTTATGGGGGTTTTGGAAATGAATTTTATTGTGCAAGGTAGGAATTTCCTTCCCTCTATCTATAAAGGATGACACACGTAAAAGTGAACTATTTATTGCATGTACTTCATTTTATTGTTGCTTTTAATGCTTTCTGTTTTCAAATTATATGTAATATTAGCATCATGTAATTGCATCATTATATGTAATATATGTAATATGTAATATATGTAATATGTAAAAGTATATGTAATATGTAAAAGCATCATTATATGTAATATTAGCATATGTATTTCAAATTATATGCTAATATTAGCATCAGTGCCTATGGCCTATATAGCAATTATTATTGGATGACATAATGGCTTCTATTTAAACTGACATCTCAATAACTTGACATATTCATTACATCTCTATTACACTGCAATCCAAATGGTACACTGTAAAGCATGCTGCTGATGTGAGTAGAGAAGCTGCCTGCTCGTTTGGTTATGACTGATGGCTGTACACTATTGAAGAACAACATGGTAATTGTTTCACAGACTTGCTTAATGACATATACAGAAATCTTAGCAAATTTCATTAAACTCACACAAGTTATGTGTGTCTCCAAGGAGAAGTGAGGGGAAGAATTAATTCCAACCCTCTTTCCCCAAAGACAGTGTAAAGAATTTTAGCAACATACACAATTTCAAGACTTTTCCAGCTATTGTATGCAAACAGATGGCATGCTTATCAAACAGCACCTTTTATTGCAATTTACAGGGAAAATCTGGATATGATGATGAAGGAAATGTCTATCATATACAAGATAAAGTATAGGATTCTTGTATGATTGAGCATGTCTTCCCAGTAGATCTGAACAAGCTGGTTTCTTTCAGTTACCAATGACTACTATTTTTTTTTCTTTTATCTGCAATAAAATGTGTTTCACTGAGTGAGTACAACTTAGAATGGGTGTTTCAGAGACTTCCTGTGACACAGTGTGCTGGCATTACGGCATCAGGAATTGTGGGAGGGAATGCCTTTGAACTTCCTTCTCTCCTGTTTGACCTGAACACCTGCATCCTGGATGGTATCTCTCCAAGTTTGTCATGACAGTTCAATAGGAAATGGCAATCATAACAGATCCACTGAAGTCCTGCACACCACAGAGAAATAAGGGCAGGTCTCGCATGAGCAATAGCTCTTTATGCTGTGGTCTTCAAAAAAGAAAATTGCCATACTGTGAGTAAAAGAACAAGTATAATTAGCATAACTTTAACAAAAAGCAGTCTACCATCTCTGATATCTGGATGTTTTTGTTTTGTTTTGTTTGTTTTGTTTTTAATGGTAGCATTTGGCTTTAAGAATAAAACTATGTGTAACTATATATTTTATTTTATATTTTATATAAAACTATATACTGTTTGAATGAAGGCATATAATATAACTTAAAAAATATAGTCCCTTATGCTTCACATGGGACATGCCATTAACTGCGAATAATTTATCATTTCATAGAACTGATTCTAGTTTCTTGCATTTCTGAATTAGGAAACTGCACGTAAGATTTCTAAGACTGATAAAAGAAAATTGCACAGGTAGTTAAACTATCCCATTGAACCAGGAAGTGAGCATGAAGAGGTCAAGGAGAAAATACAGGACAGATGAATAACAGTACTGACTTTCGCCCAAGGGGGCAAATATAAATTTGGATGTATGTGCTGAGTGAACTGTAGAGACAGAACATTTATCTGCCCTGGCAGTCTGAAATTTGTTAGTAATGTAACCACATGTCTAGCCAGGGAAAATTCAGGGTGAATGGCATGGTAAATGACACCTGCCAAGATCTTCAGTAATTCTCTGGAGGTTCAAAGTTCCACCACAGAGGTCTGTTATTGTATTTGCTTTTGGGGACTGAGTTTTACTGATTATGAACAGCCCTTATGTGTTGTAACTGCCTAATGCTTTTTGAAGACTGTAGGATACTTTTGATTTGTGAGACAATATTTCACTGTTCAAATATTATAAAATGATTGGATTTTTTAAAACAAGATAAGTATATATTCAGGCTGTTATCTAAGAAAGGGAGTTACAAAAAGCATTTTTTCATGGTAAATGAAGCAAAAAATATACAATGTCCCTAGCATTCCTAAGGATAAGTAAATCACACTCAATCTAATAACATTTTAACATTATCAGAAGGACAAATATTGGGAAAACATGCCAATAAAACCAATGTCCTTTTGAAATTGTTATTTAAAATCTCAGTTCTTTTAAAAGGTATGTGTACATTGTTTAGATAAAATAAAGTATTAAAGAACAGTTGTATTTCATTTATTCTGCCCATAATCTGCAGTTATATATGGTGTTTAGAGATAGAAATGCCTGAAGCTCCTCAGGTATACACTCTCCTTTAATTTAATCTTTGGTCTAGCTCACTAAGAAAAGTCTTTGCAGACCTTTCTTTGCTAATTATAATCCTTCAGAAGCATTACCATATGTCCAGGGCAGTCCAGGCACAGAAAATACAACAGTGAATGTAAAGGTACAGTTGGATGATATGGCTGAATTAATCCTTTGTCTTCTTGCTGCCAGACAGGCAAGATTCTTCTTTTCCTATCTTCCTCATGCTTACACAACTAAACTACTTATATTTTTATATTCTTGAAAATTTGTTGGTACTGCACAGACAAAATTGAAATTTGCTTTAGAAATGTATGTTTTAGTCTTATGATTGTTCCTTGCATTTAATGGATTTATGATATAATGACACAAATTCACTTTTTCAAAGATCCATCAAAAGGGCTACATAGATTAAGTCTCATGAACATTCTGAAAAGAAATCATAAAAGGGCTGTTCATAACCTGAAGTGATTCCCTGAACACTGGTAACAAATAATGAGAAAGGAGTAATGCTGAATTTAGGAGTTTGCACTGAAAAGGTAGTCTAAAGTAAGCTGAGTAAAGTAAACATACTTAACATATGCCGCTAAGTAGCGACTCTCTTCTCATTCCTGATCAGGACACTGTTTATGTATAAGAAATAGTTAGAAACATAGAATCATAGAATATCCCGAGTTGGAAGGGACCCATAAGGATCATCAACTCCAACTCCTTGCACCACACAGGTCTACCCAAAAATTCAGACCATGTGAATAAGTGCACAGTCAAAAGCTTCTTAAACTCCTACAGGCTTGGTGCAGTGACTACTTCCCTGGGGAGCCTGTTCCAGTGTGCGACAACCATGTCAGTGAAGAATCTCTTCCTGATGTCTAGCCTAAACCTCCCCTGCCTCAGCTTGACACTATTCCCGCAGGTCCTATCACTGGTGACTACAGAGAATAGACCGTCGCCTTCTCCTCCACTCCCCCTCATGAGGAAGCTGTATACCGTGATGAGGTCTCCACTCAGCCTCCTCTCTTCCAGGCTGAACAGGCCAAGTGACCTCAGCCGCTCCTCATATGTCTTCCCCTCTAGGCCCTTCACCATCTTTGTAGCCCTTAGTAGTTGTAGTTGTTCTGCCTTTTGTTGTTCTACCAAAAGTCATAGCATTGTGATACCTGGTACTGCAAAGTCAGCTTCTCTTTGACTTTACTAGCTTGAGCACAGGTACTTTCACCATGACAGCAGAGATTGTGCTGACCTAGACTAACACCTCCCTTGATATTTAAATCTCTTGGGGTAGGAACGATCCAGAAGTGATGTCCCTGGTTGGCAGGAAGGGTACTGTACTCTCCTGGATGCTCTGCAGGGTCTGTATTGATCTCCCATGGGTTGCCTCAGACATCACCAAAAAGACTAGGATCCTATAGTGAGTTAGGCAATGTGCCCTAATTGACTCCCAGATGTGATAAGCACTTAGGAATTGAGATCAAGAAAGACAACTATCTCAGAGGTCTAAGCAGAATAGGAGGATTTTTCCCAATTTTTTTCCCCAAATACAGCTTTCCTGAGTACTTTGCCAAGAATGTCTTCCTGTGAAAGTGATTGAATGCAATTCGTCACCTGTTTTGCTTTCTTAATTATTTTATTTACTGCTCTGTTGAAAGCATTTAGATTGAAAATTATTTTAGAAAAAAAAAAAAAGTTCAGCTGTTGAGGAAGAAATAACTTGTTTTATAGTCTCTGTTTCTGCTTCTCTCTTCACAGAGTTTAAATTTAGCTTCCTTCAGGTATCTTCCTCTCCAGTTTATGGCATTTCAACTGCCAGGTACTTAAAGTGAGACATCCAACTGAGATGAAAAAAGTGTTTCCTAATCTTTTTTTCAGACAACTTATGGATTTACTTTGGACTTGTTAAACACTGCAGCTTAAAAATTAGGGATAGAATTAGTAGATATTAAAGATTTTAAGAAGCTACTTTTATGTTCAAATTAGATTAAGACAAATAGTTCATATAACAAACACACTGAAATGCAATATTTTTTTTTAATCACACTTCAAAGCACACACAAAAATCCTGATCAAAAGTAAGGGGCAAACTTAAACAGAGAAGGTAACTGCATAATTAACTAAGGAACTGTATATGGATATAAACACACCCTATGGTACATCAGATTTGCTCATTATCAACTTATTTACTAACAAAGAATTTGCAGCCACAAAATTAATCAAGTTGACAAGTATTTGTAGAAAGGAAAGCCTTGGATGTTACATGTTGAACCTTCTTAAAATTCTTTCCTATTTACATCTTTCCATTCTACTATTGAGAAAATGAAAACTATGTTCATCTTAACCTATCTGTGATGAACTAAACGAGCAGTCAAACCTATGTGCTTCTGGAGTTTTACCTGAAATATTTAAATAAATAACAATTTTTTTCTATGACCTCCCAATCCCTATGATGCTTTGGGGATGAGCAAATGCCTAGGTCAAAGCATTTATCTTTGTTCTTAATGCCATCTCTATGCTACACATTTGCTTACCACTAATGATACTGTTATCTAACTGTTAATAAGAGTTTTGTGACTACCTTGCAGGTATTACATTTTTGTCTGTTATTTCCAGCAGATTGTGCTTTCCATATATCTCTCAGACATGCCTGGTTTTACAAAATCTGTACAAAATCTATCAAAAAATTTTTAAAAAATAAAAATCTTTCTATACTTTCCTGAGATATTTATGCATATATCAATATATTTAATTCAGAATGTGTAATTTTCAAGTTTGAATAAATGAAATAACCAGAATTTGCAACTATTCTCTGTAGAACACATTTGCTAATAAATTCAAGTGTAAATAGTCACTAAGAACCTTTATTACAAAATCTGCTCCATGTAACAGAATCAATGCACTGTCCCAGCACACTCTCACTGCAGTACAGTAATTAAAATAGCAATGGAACAGTGAGTAAACTTTCAAAAATACAGGATTATCATCATAACACAGAAGGTGAAGTGAAAGGATAGTCACAAAGAGCAGAAAGCTAATAGAGGTTGTATTGAAATTATAAGTAGAGAATAAATTCCAAAGGAATTTTCGATGTAATTTACATCTAATTACAGCAGCAGAGGTCATATTGCCATTTGAAAACCTGTACTAAACTGGCAAGATAAAAAGGTAGCACATTTTCACAAGACAAGTTAAAAGAAGTAAAATGCTTTTTAAAAAGCAAAAGTTTTCAAGGAGTGCAATTTATGTCTTCTATTTTAAAACTTCCAACAAGGCAGGTGTTTCTTGAAAGTGCTCAAAAACTAGAGGCACTAGAAGGAGTAGAATGTAATGTGTTCAAAGTTAAATTGTTTGTAAACAAACAGAAATTATTACTTGTTTTCGTGGTCTTTTTTGACATTTTACAGCTGAACATGGACTTTCAAGTGTACTTAAAATTTTTTAGCTAATTTTTTTTGTTAAGAATGTGCAAAAAAAACCCAAAAACATCTGGAATCAATGACAACACATCTTGAAGTATTTTTTTTTTCTGTTATCAACAGTTAATGTATTGTTAAGCCTTAAAATTACTACTTGGTTTTACCACTTTTTATTTTTATAGAAAATTCTACCCAATGTGAACACTACACTTCTACATTTTATATCTTAAAATAAAATAATTAAATAAAATTAAATGCATATTTAAAGTAATAATAATAATTAAAAAAAAAAAAAAGTTTTTGCCTTGGTACACCACAGTGTAAACTAGGCTTGAAGACAACTCTGGAAGTCATCAAGATTGAACCCCGACAAAACAGGGTTAACATCTCAGTGAGATCAGGTCACTTTTATCCTCATCCAGCTGAGTTTTGAATTTCTCTAAAGACAGAGATGCCACAGCTTCTATATCCAACTAGATTTTTGGTGTTAGGTGAACTCAACAAATAGATCCCTCCCACTAGCTTGTTCTTTTCCAGGCTAAATAAATGCAGATCCCTCACTTACCTACACTGTGTTGCAGACCTCTAAGCAGTCTCCGTCTAGTGGCTTTCCAATGATTCTACTGGGAAAGAAAACATTTACTGCACCAGCATTCAAGGCCTTCTCACAGTTCAGGAAACTGCAGCACACAGTGTGCAGGGACACACACATGATACACAGCTCTTCTATCATAGTCATCAACCATCAGCATGGTTTCTAGGAGTACTGGAAGATGGCATCACTACATATACAACCTAATCTTTATGTATTTTAATATATGTGGATACACATATATATTTGTATATTCCTGTATTTATACTTCTCAATGTAAATGTAATAAACTGGTGCTTTATTTTCATCCTACACTGCACAAGTAGACTTTCCACAGAAAGATACGGTAATAATATGGTGGTTTATAATAGTTCAGGAAAAGTTACCCTTCATCTGAAAAACCTTTGTACGTGTTTTGGCGATGCTCCTGAGCTTGACTTCTACTCCAATGTCAAAACACGACTGTGCTTCTGTATGACAGCCTTTTTCTCTTCATTAAAACAATAAGCCTTTTTAAAGCCATCTGTCCACCTGTCTTCACTGTTAGCAAAATTCATCTTAGCGTCCTTGTCATCTACAGGCATACTATAACTCATTGACAGCTATAAAGTTGTAGTTATTTTTGACATATAACTAACAATAACTATGGATATATTACTTGTTCCAAGACAGCAACATGACTTTAACTGAATTAAGACAAACCTTTTGTTGACCACTCATTTTAAGTCAACTAAAGTTTGCTTCTTTGATTGTCTTGAGACGCATGCTTTGGAAAATAAAATTGCAAATAATAGTGTAGTCACTTTATTGTTGTTAATCTTCAATTGCTCTCCTTCTCAAATAAGGAATTCAGTTTAAAATGTAAACTGTATCATATCTACAGATCATCAAGTTCGGGACCTCCTGATGCAGCTTAACAACTACAAGTCTATGGGGCCTGATGACATGCATCCCAGGTCCTCAGGGAACTGGCTGATGTAGTTGCCAAGACACTCTCCACCATATTTGAAAAATCATGGCAGTTGGGTGAAGTCCCTGCTGACTGGGAAAAGAGAAACATCACTCCCATTTTTAAAAAGGGTAAAAAGGAAGACCCAGGGAACTACAGACTTGTGAGCCTCACCTCTGTGCTTGGCAAGATCAAGGAACGTATCTTCCTGGAGGCAATGTTAAGACACATGCAGGACAAGGAGGTGATCCAGGACAGCCAACATGGCATCACCAAGGGCAAATTGTGCTTGACTAATCTGGTGGCCTTCTGTGTTGGAATGACTGCATCAGTCAATAAGGGAAGACCGACCGATGTCATCTACTTGGACTTCTGTAAGGCTTTTGACACAGTCCCACATGATATCCTAATCTCTAAATTGGAAAGATATGAATTTGAAGGGTGCACCATCTGGTGGATAAGGAATTGGCTTGATGGCCACATCCACAGTGTAGTGGTCAATGGTTCTATATCCAGGTGTAGGCCAGTGATGAGTGGTGTCCCTCGGGGTCTGTCTTGGGACTGGTGCTTTTCAGTATCTTCATCAGTGACATAGATGATGGGATTGAGTGCACCGTCATCAAGTTTGCAGATGACACAAAGTTGAGTGGTGCAGTTGATACCAAAGAAGGAAGAGATGCCACTCAAAAGGACCTGGACAGTCTGGAGAAGTGGGCCCAAGTGAACCACATGAGGTTCAACAAGTCTAAGTGCAAGGTGCTGCACTTGGTTCAGGGCAATCCCAGACAAGAGTAAAGACTGGGAGAAGAACTCATTGAGAGTAGCCCCATGGAGAAGGACTTGGGGGTTTTGGTGGACAAAAGGCTCGACATAAGCCATCCATGTGCATTTGCAGCCCAGAAGGCCAACTGCATCCTGGGCTGCATCTAAAGAGGTGTGACCAGCAGGTCGAGGGAGGTCATTGTGCCCCTCTACTCTGTCCTCATGAGGCCCCACCTGGAGTACTGCATCTGGGTCTGGGGTCCCGAGCTCAAGAAAGATGTGGACCTATTAGAACAAGTCCAGGGGAGGGCTACAAAGATGATCATAGGACGGCTGGAGCACCTCTCCTATGAAGACAGGCTGAGAGAACTGGATATGTTCAGCCTGGAGAAGAAAAGGTTCTGGGGAGACCTCATTCCAGCCTTTCAGTACTTAAAGGGATCTTACAAAAAGGATGGTAGATAATGGTAGGACAAGGGGGAGTAGTCTTAAACTAAAAGAGGTTAGATTTAGTTTAGAGGTTAGGAGGAAATTCTTCACAGTAAGGGTAGTGAGGCACTGGAACCCATTGCCCAAAAATGCCCCATCCCTAGAGGTGCTCAAGGCCAGGCTGGTTGGGGATTTGAGCAACTTGATCTAGTGGGTGGCAGGAGGGCTGGAGTTAGATGATCTTTAAGGTTCCTTCCAACCCAAGCTATTCTATGATTCTATATTTGCAAGAAGTTTACTCTGGAAAATTTTATGAGGTCATGACATGGAATTCATGGTACAAATTCAGGGTTATTCAGTTAAAGGAATCCCCTTAAAAATATTCCTAAATTAAAACATTTAATACATTTTTTTCATTAATTTTAATGACTTCTTTGAGGATTGCAGATCTAAGTGTCCTTAAATATATAGGGAATTACATAAATACAATTATATTATATTCCCTGTTAAATAAGGGAATTGCTCCAAGATATTGAAACCAATTGCCATGCTCTAAAAGCTTTGTACCTCCATTTATACTCAGTCCATTACAGTTCAATATAACCCTTTTTATCTGTTTCATGAGCAATAGGATTGCATCTGTCCAAGGAAAATGAATTAGCTATTAACCCCAATGTCAAGGGAGGGCCAGAAGACCTACTGACCAGCGGAGCTAGCAAGCATCAGGAAAGAGGTGTATAGCAAAGCAAATCTCTAAGACTGATGTTAACATGATGTTGTTAGACAAAGTCCAAAATTGTCTGGTCAGTCAAAACAATCATTTATATTTTCAATGAAAAAAACAAATACAGATGTATTCTTTTCTTTAGATTTCTAAAAGAAGACAAGCAATTCATCAATATTACCTCTCAGAGTATCTGTGAGAATCCAAAAGAAACATCAGGCACAAAATAGTGTCCTTTGGAAAAAATAAACCAAACACAAACACTCCTAATACTATTATGGGGATTTTCTAATACATAAATTCTGCAGAATATCTCCTTGTTTCATATCTACAGCATGAATGTGGCTTTGAATCTCCAAAGGCACAGTGAAATTATTTGCATAATTATTGAAAGCATATTTGACACCAGACAGCAGTATTCTTTAATGTACATATCTGTGTTGTTCTCCACTCTTTTCAGTATAAGCAACCTAGCTGCAGCATATTGGGCATTGGCAAACCTGTACGTGCTGAAAGAGCAAAATGTAAGAATGTGTAAGAAATGTGTTGCACAGATAACAGAATAGAGTTTTACTATTTCACTGAAGGCTTAATAAAGGGAATCTCCTGTGATACATATCTAAACACTTTTAAGCATCTAACTTTAATTACTCTGAACTCTAATTGAGTATGATAACTGATAGATGTGAACATCTAAGTAGGTAAGTCAGGACTTTATTTAAATTTAAAGCGCTTGTGTTTTAAATATATAAGTAGTAAAAAGAATACGAAAGAAACAGAGATGAAAAGAGGTGACCAAACATGCCACACTATAATTAGTAGCAAAACCTAGAAGAAAAAGGTAGAGAAAACCACCATATTATAACCATATTAGTTTTAACACTTCACCCTTGATGATCATCACTTTTCAATAAATATTCTCTGTTTCTCCATAAATATTCATTGTAATATATTTCATCAGTAGCTATTTTCCCATTTTAAATGTAAAAGGCTAATGTGTTTTCTTGAGTTTCTTATTTCTTGAACAAATTTGTTTCACATGCGCATACAATTCATGAAATATTCATGCTGTATTTGCCACATCCATGAGAAGAACGGAATCCTGCCATATGTTTAAAATACATATTACAAAAGGTCATGAAAAGTTGTCAGTTTTGTAATACTGTCACTTTTTTAAACGTGTGCAGTACATTTCACCAGACATATAACATATGTGGTGTATAGAAAACTTACATTGTTTCCTTATGGGTGTCTCTGCACTCAACAATCTTCAAAAAGATGACTCAAATGACTTAAATGTAATAGATTAGGATCATTTTACAGACTGGCTGGTAGCATTAGGAACTGGAGCAGACACAAATGGACTGCTCCATAAAGTGGCTGAAATTACAGCTGCTATAACTTATAATGGGACCCCAGGAATCTCAGTGAACCATTTCTCCTGTGAAGGCCAAACGATTCAAGTCATTTCACATCAAGTCTTTTTAGACAAGGACAAGGAGAAATGAGATAAATACTAATGTGGTATGGAAGCTCAATCCACTATATTTAAAGAAAGTGCCACCCCCCCAACAATGGAAGATATACGAGAGGACAGAAGGATTAAATATTTTCACTCCTGAACTAGAGGAGGCCTCACACCTCCATGAGAACAAAGGTTCCACTGCCCGCCTTCAGTTCTGTGGAAGTGGGTACTTGGGTACCAAACCAGAGTAATTAAAATCCTTGACCACCATCATTGTACAGTCTCCATAGAGCACCACTGCCCTCTTCTGGGATTTAGCCAATGTAGGGCTGTGCAGTGTTAAGGATATAGGCTCCATGTACCTTCATTCTAAGAGACTCGTACATGAAAAGTGTCTTACTCTTCCTGGATTCCGGTTTAAGTAACTGTCCACTCAGGCCCAGCTATTTCATTAGTCTACAGTCCTCCTTTCCCTACATTATGTCATTGTTTTATCAACTGTCTGCTTAATTATGTAATTGATTCCATATACTTTGAATCATTACTCTTATTGTTGCTCTGAATGTTTACTTTGTTGCAGAGTTGATTGCCTTCCCAGTTAATCATTTATTCCCTAATAAATTTACTAGTTGTTTATTTATTTTCAATGCACTCTCTTTTATCTTGTTTCAAGTCCCTGTCCTTCACCTCTATTTGACAGTTTCCTTGACCTGTTCTTTGCTTACTCCATTGAAAACATTTTTGCAGCCCTCATACATACTTTTTCACTGGCTGTGAATCATTTGCTCTGACCTCCTTAGTGTTCTTTAAGCAGTTCTTTCACTGTAGACTTTGATGACCTTCCTTGAAAACTCCCTACCCTCATTATAAAGACCTGAGAGGTTATGTTCTTGGCAAATTCTCTCGTCTGTTAATTTACGTGCTTCTACCTCTTTTCCAGACTGTAATTATCAGGTGACTTCTGAAAGCCAGACTTTTAACAATGTTTTTGCAACCAAAAAAATTATATACAATCTCTTTGATCAGCTGAGAAAGCTTGGCCCAATTTTTCCTTTCCTTGTCAATTACAACTTGTGATAACAAAACATACCTGCTGTGTGTCCCATTGATTAAAACAACTTTCTTCAAAAATGCACGTCAACAATGTATTTAATTAGAATATGAAACAGAGTAAATTGATCAGTCTTTATAGTGAGGAAAAACTATAAGTGGATTTCTGCATGAAGGTCCGTACTTTTCAGTGCAGTTTGTCATATGTACAGAAAAAATGTGTAAATAGAAGTGAATACTGAGATGATCAAGATTAGTTGTGGTACTAAATTATTCAGTGCAGTAAAGACAAAGGTCCAGAGACCAAAACTGCAAGAAAACCTTACTAGAGAAAGTGACTGAACATCAAAATGGCAGACAAAATTCACTGCAGATGGATGCACTAATTCATTAGCGATGCACATGAGCAAATTTACTAATAAAGTAATGCTCTCTTGTCCCCCAGGAACAAGATCTTGGAAGTATGGTAGGTAGTCTATAAAATCATGAACAAAAGGGAAAAGGTCCCTGGACCTGGAGCCTCTGTTCATTGCATTAAAATATGCATATATATATATATATATATATATATGTGCATATATATATATATATGCATAATATTTATATATGCATATATATATATATATATATATATATAATTTTACCTTAGAAAAGAGAACTGCTGGCTAAAGAAGTCCTTGATACAAAGTCTGTTTAAAGCTATGTAACTATTCTGAAGAAATGTATTTTTTCCTTGTTACTATATTCTCCTCTAAGCATCTGTGATTTAGCCTTTATAGAAGACAGGTACTGACCTAGACAGACATTCTGTCTAACATGATTTTTCTCATACTTGCATTCTGATATGCTTCTTTATGCTAAATTAAATATAAAATACAAATAAATCAACATTTTTGAATCCAAATCTCATTTAAAATATACTCCAGAGTCCGCGTGTCTGTTTCTCTTTCATTAGGAACAGGCTCTGCAGGAAAATCCATGCAGGCTCTTCATATTTGTATGCTTGACTTGCTTCTGTGATCACTTGGTGGGGCTAACCAAGGACAGGACTGTATGAGTCAAAAAAAGTTCCGCAGAATGCTTCCTTTTGACTTTGAGATACTTGGTTGAATTTCAAGACTTAGCTTCAGGTATAAGAGCTTGTGGTCTTGATTTTGAAAAAGTACTGGAAACTCACAGTCATTACTGAAGTCAATCACTGCGGAACTCAGCACTTCTCCAAGTAGGTCATTGAGTTGTCCATTTAACATGAAGATGCTAGTCTAAACTACTGGTTCTGTTCATTTTCTCTAAAGATAATCTTCATTCATTTTTTCACTAAATGGTCACTTTTCAACACTTCCTTGCAATACATATACAAAATATTTCATTCTGTTCAGTGATTCTTTGGTGCTTTCTTTAATCATGCATAAAACCTTCAAAGAAATCTAGACGCTAGCTAAATTGTGCAAATAATTTTCAAAATGCACAAGTAATTTTCCAGACTTCTTTCATCATTATGTGGTGATGCCAATTGCAGTTTGGAAAAAACAGAATAGAACAAACTCTGTCCTCTATAATACTACTATGAGCCTGTTGCCTTTCTACTGATCTCAATTTAGATATAAAGCAGACCAAAGTTCTGGCCAATTAATATAATGATAATGTTATAGAAATGGATTCAGGAAATCTTCATATTTCAACATAGCTCAGTATAAATGCATGAATTATGTTTATGCTGATTATCAAACACATAAGTATAAAAAACATACCTGAGACCACATTTCTGTGTATGTGGGAATTCTCTCCCAAATCAGTTTCATGTTTTTGTTTTTCAACTATTTAATTGAAAATTGCTTTAAATATTCCTGAGTTGTACAATATATAGCATCTATACAAGAATTGTATGCATTCAGAATCAGTTGTCAAAAAATGTTTTTCCATTTTTGTTGAAGCTGTACCAAACAAAATGATCTATTGCCAATTTTACTTTATGCTATGTCCCAAATGCATTTGAGAATATAAATAAATAAATAAAAACAAACGATCTTCTCAGCAGTCTGCAAAATAAGGACTTGGCAATGCATGTTCCCAGCATTCTTTTACCTGTGTAGATCTACTAAGTGATTTACAAAAGCCCTTTCCTATTAATGCCAGCCAGTATCCTTTTGTTTGTAATGATAACTGAGGCTTTGTTTCAAGATCAAATAGGAAAGAAACATATTACTTGACAAGAAAAGTCAAACTTTTTCGACAGCCATTGGACAATAGGTAAAAAGCACTTCCATCTGGAGAAGAGATTATTTCAGCTGATTATAAAGAGATTAACCTGATCTTGGCATTAAATTAAAATGCTAATTTTCTTTAATATAACAACATTTTCCTTCACTTTTTCTCTTTTGCATTTTCTCTTGAAAATTTGAAAGTTATGTTCTTGGATTTATGCAGTTTTACTCCTCTCTAACAATCAAATGTCTATGTGCATTTCAGGAAATTGTCTGCTTCTCATGATTATTATAAATAAACAACAACAACAACAAAAATTAGTATGTTGTTCATTCTTTTTCCATTAATTCTGCCAGATCTTTGTTCTTTTGTAGATTTTATTCCTCCCATTGTGTCACATATTCTTGCCATTTTCTCCATTTTTCGTATTTTCAAGCCCTGTCTCTCTTTCTTTTTTCCTATTTATGCATCTTTCTCTTTTTATCCTCATTCGCTATTACATCTTCGCTTACCAGGTGACTGAAATTTCATGTTAGTTGCACCTGAAATTCTCTGCCACAGTTCAGATCTTTCTCTTTTCTCTTCAGATTCCATCTCAGCTTCTTCTGCAACTGCATATCTGTGTCCTTCCACAGGACACAAAATGTTCCCTTCTCCCTTTCATTCAATCCATGCTTTCTCTTCTTTTTCCATCTTTTCATGTAAGGTATAGATAAATCTATATGATCAGGCTGAGACAAATCTTGGTAGACAGCTTAGGAACAGAAGCTCAGATAGCTTTGTAGAGTATTTTCTTGTTACCAAGACCACTGTATATTTTAATAGGACAATTTCATGACCAGTGTGCTTTAAGCATATTTCTGGGATGGTCTCACCGGGTAGTACCTGCATAGATGTGTCTTCACAGGCGAAAGAAAGTAAAACAGAACAAAATAAAACAAAACTCACCAAAACATCGTATCTTGTTGCATATTTTGTATGGAGTTTTTGGATTGGTTGGTTTGGGTTTTGGTTTTGGTTTCTGGATAACAAAGCCTTCACTTACAAAGCCTTCACAATTTTTCCTTTCCCACCACACCATCTTATTTAGTTGTGAGAAGACCTGAGGTGAAGTAAAGAGATGGGCCTGGTGTATCTAAGAAGGGAGGTATCACAGACCTCATGAGCCTGAAAAGGAAAGGTGGAAGAAGCTGATGGGTTAACACAGTTTTAGTCACTGAGTTGCCAAGAGACAAATACTGCAGTGAGTTTCTCACATACTGTCCGTTATGCCCATGAGCATTCCCTGGAAATCCAAAGGGCTCCTGCACTTCTCGCCTTCATACTATTCTTTAGAAAGACAAATGATTCTTAAATAATATTAGGTTTCCAGTGAGTTGGCTTCCCTTGATGATGTATTTTCTCTCTTTTTGTTTGTTTGTTTGTTGGTGTTGTTGTTGTTGTTGTTGTTGTTGTACTTCCCTGCTTTTCCACCCAAATCTTTTGTGATCTTTGGCTTTATATTACATCAAGGATGATGGTTTTGTGTTTGCACGGTGTCTAGAACATTCAGGTCCTCAGCTGTGACTAGCAGTAATCTAGCACGGCTTGCCATTTCTATACCAACAATGTTTAGAAATGGCAGCAGAACTATGTAAAATGATGAGACAATAATAAATCTAAACCAAATTTATTGTTTGAAAGTAACAGTATCATGTAAAATCAATGCATAACAGTAGAAGGTAATAATGAACTTTATGGAAATGCAATTTTGCTTATATAAATAATATAGTCACGTCACTGTTAAGATAGAAGGCAACCTAAGCTTACTGAATAGCAGCTCAACATGACTCTAGGCATAACGTTGTTTCAGAAACCTCTTAGTATATGTGTCAGTAGCTCCAGAAATACAAAAAAAAAAAAAAAAAAAAAAAAAAGGAATACACTTAGAAATAATGCACACAGTGCAAAATTACATTCCCAAACTTCGAGTAGTTCTGTATACACATAAAGTGACTTACTAGTGAAACATTGGTTCAGTTTTATAAAGGTAATTAAAAAAAAAAGTTACTTAAAAGGCAAAATGGTCCAGAAAGCTTTACTGCCAGCATAATTTATTATGGAATTAATCTATTATGTGTTTGCACCAGGTCAGGCCACTAAAGGAAACCTGTGTCTTATCGAAATCAGATTGAGAAGTACAAATCGAGAATCCCTAATGGAATACTAAGCACACTTCAAACAGCCAGCCATATGGACTGTGTTACAGCTTCTCTTGAGCCATAAAGTTAGGCAACAGAGTGTGGAAGACTCTTTATTTGATATAAGGGTCTTCCAAGATGAAATATTTACTTTAAAAAAAAAAAAAAAAAGTTAATGCTTGGCTTCGAAGCTAAGGCTTCAGACCTCCTCTTGGAGACACCTCCTTCCTATTTCCTTCCTAACCCATCCTTTTAAAATAGGTTTTTCATAAAAGAGGTTTATCAGATAATGTACTAAGCTTCTGAATTCAAAGTGTTTAAAGAGGAAAGCCTGCCTAATCATAGCAAATGAGATACATCATGTTATCAGCCAATACAAGAAATTCATATGGGGCCAGGCACAATCCCAGTATATGCACAAGTGACAATATTTGAAGGTCTGAATCCATGATTAAGAGGCTTATGGACTATTCTGACTTTTAGCCATCTAACAAAACTTAGCCTTCACTTTAAAACATAACATTCACAGCAAAGAAATCATTTTTTCTGTGAACTCATTTGAATACCATAGAATAGAATCATAAAGGTTGCAAAAGACCTCCAAGATCATCTGGTCCAACCATCCCCCTACAACTAATATCACCCACTAAACCATGTCCCTAAGCACCACATCCAACCTTTAATATACTCTGTACTTGTGCTCGTAAGGCACAAACATGGCATTCTGATAGCTGAAATGAAGCCCCTACCTCTGCCATAGGTTTCTGTGGGAAGTAAGGAAGTCACTTAGGACTTGGTTTATAGATGTACCATTCAGCGACCAGATGTCACTGAAAGTCTTAAATGGGATCAGGTAGGATTTTTCAAACTAACTTGACAAATTAAGTTTTGTACTGATTTCCTATCTGTGTTTTGCACACTCTTTTGGAAGTCCTGCACTTAATTTTTATGCTTCCCTGTGCTACATATATAAATTTAAGATGCTTTCCATCTCCAGCTTCTTCTCTGAGTATTTAGTTCATACATTCAGTGATTAGTTCTCTAACTATGGCAAGATAGAAGATCACATTATAAAGAAATAATGCCTCCTTCCCTCGACCCCCTCCTGAATTTTACAAAAGTAACTTTCATATACAATTTTGATTTTTGGTACATAATTGAAGTTTATCTTTCAAATTTTGAGCATTTTCTCTGTTTTTCATTTCTCTTTTTTACAAGCAACTAGCTGGCAAAAATAATTATTGCTATAATATTGCAAGTAGAAATTGTTTTTTGTATCTAGTCTGTATTTACATTATAAAGTAAATAAAGAGGCATGCAAAATTAGAGACTAGTCAAAGTTCAAGCTCATTGTTTGTATGGTTTTGTCTACAGCATTTTTAACACTGTGATGTTTTTTAGAGCGTTATAAAATCTGCCGGTACAAATGCGTAAGAAGAAAGATCCAAACAGAATTCTGTAACAAAAATTGATTTGTTTTTATTTGCTACAGATTACTCTGCAGTTGAGTGACTGACTGTAATAAAACTGTGGGTTTTATCTCATTTTCTGTTCCTACCCAGAAGAGAAGAATAAGTATCCCATATTTTAAGAGTCATTCAGACATTACAGTGGATCCATAGATTCGTTACAGGCTATTTGGATAAACCATTGTCACATACATAGGCCTCAAACAGCTTACAGAAGTGTTGCAGGAAACTGAACCTTCACAGCTGCTTAATGTAGACAAAGAACTTTCCTACCTGCAACATGGAAGTACCAGACCTTAAAAACATACTTGTGCAATATGGCCAATGTTGGTAGACCAGTTATCTTGGAGTCCTGAGATGACAATCATCACAGTATTTACCAGCTGTGTAGGAGATGAAACTACACCTGACTTGTGAGGAGTTATGCTACATGCGCATAAAATTTTATTCAGGTAATGCACTTTTCTTTCATGTGCTCCCTGAATCACACTGCCCCATCAAGCAGTTCTGTCTTGGTCAATGTACCTCTTACACGGGAACTGAATGTACAGACTCAGCACAAACTCTGCAGATGTAGGTTGAAATCTCACTTATGCCACTGAGCTACCTCATAACCTGAAGGAAATCACTTCCACTTTCTTACACATCTTCTCTTGTGTATGCAAACGATTTGGGACAAGCTCTCTCTCATTATCTGTACAACTGCAGATGCACAGCCTGTTACAGGGTTACAGATATTGGGTATCTGCAACAGAAAAATGTAAAGTTCATCTGCCAGCTATTACACTCAAAGTGAGCCTGACTTACAGCTTTATCTAAGATAAAACATTTAAAGATTATAGTTTTGCATTCTGTTCATACCTTTTAATTACTCCGTATCGTATCCACAGATAAGAGGTGTTGTCTTAAAAGTTTCTCTCAGATGTAACCAATTCCCATTTTAAAGTGTCCACTTTATGAAATTTTGAGTATTTTCCATCTCCCTGGGAAAGCAGCCATCATTTCATAGGCCATCATTTCACAGCCAGGAGCTAAAAACAGAGAAATGGGACAGTGCAAATAAAGATTGAATGCTATATTACTCATGCATTCATTCATTAAGAAGGCAAGATCACAAGTGTTCACAGTGCAGATGAATCATAAGAGCAGAAACAATTTTAATTAAAAATTAAACAAGTATGGTAAATTAACATCTTTGTGAACATATATATTCATTTAAAGGATTATTAAAAAAAAAAAATCAAATCAGGAATATCTTCTGTGAAATAAAAAGGATTTTAGCAGTATGACACTTTCAATGTATCATATTGCTATCTTGCATTCTGTTTTAAGATAAATATTGACAGTATTGTCACAAATAACTTTGCACTGACAAAACAGGTTCTCCAGAGATTTCAAAATTCAAAGGATAAAATGTGCACTACCTAAGCAGTTCTCTCACTATGGTCAGGTAGCAAAAAATTTTGTCTCAGACAAGGCCAAGATACTTTAGTATGGCAGGTATACAACTTTATATAATATCTGCACTGAGACAAAGTACATGCTAAACAGTTGAAAAGAGATTTATGTTGAAATAGGGACTAGAATAATATGAACCTGCTGTCTCATTTTATTAGTTCCGTAACATCTGACCTTCATCAAAGAAGCTATCATCACAGGCTATCATAGACTCAGTGGACCATATTCAGTGGTTGTGTAAGGAGTCAAAATTTATGCTGACATTGCATATAAACATCTATGGTTCAGAATTTTAAAAGAAGCAAGTTGCCTGTTCTCAAGAGGTGATGATAAAAATCCTTGCGATCTACTGCAGTGAACATTTGACTACTGAGTCTTTTTAGCTTAGACCATCTAAAACCAAGTTAGACAGGCTAGGTTCCTCTGGGAGCCTATCTCTGAATATTGTCCATCTACGAAATTATCTCACTCCTTTGTACTTTTGGCTTTTTTGGTACCTTTGGCTTGACTTAAAATCTTACATTTCATAGAATCACAGAATCATAGAACGCCTTGGGTTGGAAGAGGACTTAAAGATCACCTAGTTCCAACCCCCCCTGCCATAGGCAAGGACACCTCCCACTAGATCAGGTTGCTCAGGGCCCTGTCTTTGAACACCTCCAGGGATGGGGTATCCACAACTTTTCAGGGCAACATATTCCAGTGCCTCACAATCCTCTGAGTGAAAAATCTCCTCCTAATCTCTAATCAGAATCTCCCCAGTTTCACTTCTGTTACAGTGAAATTACTGCCAATTTTTTTTCAACATGATTAGTTTGAAATTTAATATAATTCATTACAAGCTTAAAATTTCATTTTTTTGCATAACAAGATGATTAAGCGTGGCATACCTATAGCATCATAATGCATTTAAAACCCGAGGCAGCATTAGTAAATTGATGCATACTGAGATCATGGAAATGTTAACCTAGTGTTTATGGATTTTCATTCCAACCTCTAAATTGTTCCTGCAAGTATACTGAAGCTTTTGAAATATGCCACATCAGAACAGGAATTGCAGACTTGCCCTTTTTAAGGCAAATATTTTAAGAAGCTATTTTATCAAGTTATCTGCAGCAGGCATTACTATGCCAATGAAATGTGGTAATGCTAAAAAAACAATGTAGCTTAACTAACAGTGTTAAGATATTGAACACGTCCAGATTACAGCAGGTATTTTTCTAGAAAGCTTAAATCTCCCAGGATAAGCCATGGGCACCCCCCAATCTGCTATGAAAATGCTTAATGTTCTTTGTTTCTACTTCGCAACCTATAGATTAAAAGATATGGGCATTACATGTATTTTACTCATCTTGTTAAATACTTTTAGTAAACCTAGTTATTAAAGTACATATACATATGTTTGTCGATTTATGTATGTATGTAAGTCTTAAAAACTAACTTGCATCCTTACAAGATAGGTCTTCCTAAAGAAAACTTTTAACCAGAAGCATTAAACTTTACTTTTGGAAGTCAAAGCCTTAAGCAGGATGATGGGTTTACTCTCCTCCTTCCATCTCTCTTAGTCAGACAGGCAATGTATTTTCCAAAGACACCAGTGCCTCAGGAATGTTGTATTATTTCATTTCGGTGGGGATCAGTGGCTTCTACCTTTATTTATGGTTGTCATTTTTATGCTTTAAACCTCACAAGCTTTCTCTGACTATGGAGTCATTCATATATCTTGAAAGAATTTCATATAATTTACTGTTGCTGGACAGAGTTTTCCTCACAATAGTGTGAAGAATTACATGCTCCTCTCCTCTTTTATTGTTTACGGGCCAAATCCTGCCCTCATTTACACCACTGCAATAATAAATAACCTCCTCTGAGAGCATTAATGTATGCTGCTTATTTGATAGAGAAGAAAGCAGAAGTTATTCCACAGCAGTCTAAAAATTCTTCTAAGGTTATCACTCCTCTAACTGGTGAGGGCAGAACATCCAGTGGTTCTAACAAAAAGAAGAAAAAATGTCTATTGAGTGAGCATTAAGAAAAACAATGGTTCACATTGAATTTAACATTTCTCTAATGCTCTGTCTTTCAATTTAGTAGATCAGACACACACAGAAAAGGATTGGAGAACATAAAGTAATTTAATTTGGGTTAGCAGTGCCAGAAGCTTCAGCTACCCTAGCACCTAAGACCTTACTGAAGTCCATTATTGCAAATCATAACTCCTTTCTAAATAATCTGGAGATGTTGGTTGTCTGATGACAACCTCAAAACCTTTGTATCTTGTAACCAAAGTATCTTTGAAAGCAGCCTCTGGGGGGTGCAAGGGGAGGATGGAAGGTGGGCCACTTTATTCTATTTTGGGAGCAACAAGAAGCAGCCTTCTACTGAAACAAAAACCATATCTACCCACCACAACTGCTGGTCTGAAGCTGAAACCCAGTCAGAGGGGCAACAGCATCCTCAGGCAGACGTCTAAACCCAAACAGATGTCCTGAGGACTGAAAGCACTGCCCAGACCCTCAGTTGCAGAAAACTCCAGAATCCAGAAGTACCCCTAGGGCCTGAAGGCAGAGGTGCTTGTCATGGTTGCAACTGTGCCCATCTGGACATGTTTTTTTGAGCAAGTTGCCATGTTGCCAGAGGAGCTTACCAGGCAGCGTAGTATCCAGGAACCTGAGCAAGATATTGATGTGCTGGCATGGGCTGAGTGACAGCCCTGCCTCAAGTCCTCGAAAAGGAAAATAAGTTAGCTTTCAACCCTGAGCTGATGACTTGATTGAATCACAAGACAAGGGATATTGGACACTCATTTCTGCTCAGAGCAGAAGGCTAAGGCTCCCTCTTGCTCCAGAAGTGCTCTTATGCAAGAAATAAAATGCCCTGGGGCTGGAAAGTGAGTGCATGAGTAATGTTCAAGACCCAGGAAAGGATAACCATACAAAATTGGTCCAAACAACCACCTGTGTTAGAACCAGTGCCACCAAAAAAAAAAAGCAGAAAGCGTGTTAGTAATTGAAGATTCCTCTCTGAGAGTCACCGAAGCATCCATTTGCCATCTGGACAATCTCTCTAGAGAGGTTTGCTGCTTTCTGGGGGCCTACTTTTGTGACATCATAAAGAGGCTACCAAGCCTAGTAAAGCCAGAGGACTATCACATATTCCTACTCTTTCATGTAGTGTTGAATGAGGCTGCAACAAGAAGACTCCAAAATATCAAAAGGGACTTTATGTCCTTCGGAAAGATGCTGAAGGAATCAAGAGAGCAGGTAGTGTTCTGCTTTATCCTCCCAGCTGGATACTGAGACAAGAATAAGGCAAAAAGATCAAGTGAATGATTGGCTATGTGGCTGGTGCCATGTTCAGGGCTTTGGGTTCTGTAATCTCCATACACCTTCAAGAGAACAGGCATGTTGACACTGGATGGGGTGCACCTGACCAGGTGGGGCAAGAGTGTTCTGGGCAGTAAGCTGTAGCAGGGCATTAAACTAGAAAGGGGATGTACTTCTGGGTGACAGAGAAGAACCTGGAAACACTGACACTTCAGAAAGCAACAGGGAAATAAGTGTGATTTGTCCCAAAGGACAAAGGAGGGACAAAAGGAGGGCTCCTCTAAAAAGGTGATGAGTCTGATAGCGCAGCTGAAGTGCATCTGCACTTATGTACACAACATAAGAAACAAGCAAGAGGAGTTGGAAACCATGGTGTAATCAAAAAACTATGACCTGATTGCTATCATGGAAATGTGCTGGGACTTGTCACACAATTGGAACACTGCAATTGCAGGCTATAAACTTTTCAGAAGAGATAGGCAGGGAAAGAGGGGCGGGAGTGTTGCCCCCGCAGTTAAGAAATGGATAAATTGTGAAAAGCTGCCTCTGAGAAACAGCCATGAACAGGTTGAGAGCTTTTGGGTAAAAATTAAGGACTGGATCAGTAAACGATACCTTGTGGTTGGGGTCTACCACAGGCTGCCTGATCAAGGGGAGCCTGTTGAGGAGGCCTTCTTGTTTCAGCTACAGGAAGCATTACACTCACACACTCTTATCCTGATGGGGGACTTCAACCAACTGGATGTCTGCTGAAAAAGCCACATGGCAGGCAGTAAGCAATCCTGGAAGTAAGCAGTGGACTTCTGGAGTCCATTTAGGACAAATTCCTCATCCACGTATTAGACAAACCAACCAGAGAAGTCTTACTGGACCTGATGTTCCCAAATGCAGGCGAAAAATAAAAAAAATAAAAATTAAAGAGGTTAAGATTGGAGGCAGTCTGGGCTGCGGTTAGCATGCCCTCATTGAAATTGTGTTCTGAAGAAATATGTGCCTGGTAAAGAGCAAAGTCAGGACTCTGAACTTTAGAAGAGCAAACTTCCAGCTGTTCAAACTAGTGGATGAGATCCCCTGGGACACTGTCCCAGGAACTGATCAAAGCTGGAAACTCTTTAAGGACACTTTTCTTAGAGCACAAGAGCTCTCCATCCCCATGTGTAAGGAATAAAGTGGGAAAGCAAGGGAACAGTCAATGCTCAGCAAGGACCTGCTGGTCAAACTGAGGTTCAAGAAGGAAATGGACAGGCAGTGGAAGCAGGGATATGTGGCCTAGGAGGAGTACAGGGATGGTGTCTGGATGTGTACAGATGGGATCAGGAAAGTCAAGGCACAGATGGAACTGAACTTAAGAAGGGATGAAAAGAATAACAAGAAGGTATCCTACAGGTAAATTGGTCAGAAAAGAAAGGCCAAGGTGAGCATATGTCCTCTGATAAATGAGAAGGGAGAACTGGTAACAACAGACATGAAGAAGGCTGAGGCATTCAACAACTTCTTTGCCTTAGTCTTCACTGCCAGTCAGGCTTCCCATGTCTCTTAAGTCCATGAATCTCTAGGTGGGAATTTGGGGACCAAAGTCCCTCCCACTGTAAACAAAGAACAGGTTTGAGACCACTTGATGACACTGAACAGGTACAAGTCTATGGAACCCAATGACATGCATCCCAGGGTCCTGAAGTACTTGTCAAGCCTCTCTCCATCATATCTGAGAAGCCATGGCAGTAAGGTGAAGTCCTCAGTGACTGGAAAAAGGGAAACATCATTCCCATTTTTAAAAAGGCTAGAAAGAAAGCTCCAGGGAAATACAGACCAGCAAGATTCACCTCTGTGCCTGGAAAGATCATGGAACAGATCCTCCTAGAAGCAATGTCAAGGCACATGCTGGACACAGAGGTGATTCGAGACAGCCAGCACAGCTTCACCAAGGGCAAATCGTGCCTGACCAATCTGATGGCCTTCTGTGACGGAATAACTGCACCAGTTGACAAGGGAACACTGACCGATGTCATCTACCCGGACTTCTGTAAGGCTTTCGACACGATTCCACATGACATCCAAATCTCTAAACTGGAAAGATACAGATTTGAAAAGTGGACTGTTTGGTGGATAAGGAATTGGCAGAATGGCTGCAGCCAGAGAGTTGCGGTGCAGGTGGAGGCCAGTGATGTCCTTAAGGACCCATCCTGGGACCAAATCTGTTTAATATTTTTATCAATGACACAGACAGTGGGATTGAGTGCACCCTCAGCAAGTTTGCCGACAACACCAAGGTAAGTGATGCAGTTGATACAACAGAAGGAAGGGATGCCATTCAGAAGGACCCGGACAAGCTAGAAAAGTGGGCACATGTGAACCACATGAGGTTCAACAAGTCCAAGTGTAAGGTGCTGCACCTGGGCCGTGGCAACCCCAGAAACGAGTACAGTCTGGGAGAAGAACTCATTGAGAGCAGCCCCATGGAGAAGGACTTGGGGGTGCTGATGGATGAAAAGCTTGACATGACCTGGCAGTGCATTCTTGTAGCCCAGAAGGCCAACTGCATCGTGGGCTGCATCAAAAGACTTGTGACCATCAGGTTGAGGAAGGTGATTGTCCCCCCTCTTCTCTGTCTTTGTGAGGCCCCACTTGGAGTACTGCATCTAGGTCTGGGGCGTCCAGCACAAGAAAAACATGGCCCTGCTAGAGCAGGTCCAGAGAAAGGGAATGAAGATGAAAGGCTGAGAGAGCTGGAGATGTACAGCCTGGAGAAAAGAAGGTTACAGGGAGACCTCATTGCAGCTTTTCAGTACTTAAAGGAAGCTTATAAAAAAAAGATGGAGAGAGACTTTTTACATGGACAGATAGTGATAGGACAAGGAGTAATGGTTTTAAACTAGAAGAGGGGAGATTTAGATTAGATGTTAAGAAGAAACTCTTTACTCAGAGGGTAAAGTACTGGAAAAGGTTGCCCAGAGAATTTTTGGATGCCCCATCCCTGGAAGTGTTAAAGGCCAGGTTGGAAAGGGCTTTGAGCAACCTAGTCTAGTGGGAGGTGTCCCTGCTCATGGCAGGGGTTTGGAACTAGATGATCTTTAAGGTCCCTTCCAACCCAAACCATTCTATGATTTTATGATATAGTTAAAAATGGAAATGGAGTGGAGGTGAAAGATACAAAGAGTCTCTGATTTATTGAGTGAACTGAAGATACAGTTCTTGAGTAGATGACACCTTGATAGAAAAATTGGGTTTTGGACGATAAGTCTGTGTTCCCTCCCAGTCATAGCTAGGTGAATCAACTCCTTGTCCCATTCATCATCCTGCAATACTGCAGAGGCAAAGACAGAAATAGTTCATGCTAAAAAATAGTATTACAGAAGAGTCTACATTATTTTTTTTACATAAAATGTGATTTAATAGTTGGAAAGAGTAAGAAAATTACTGATCTCTATGCAATCTGCATTGTAAAATATAGCTTTGATGGCCAGCAAAATCCTCATTTCAACCCCCAAGTACAAGTCACTTTCACAGCAAGTTACTTAAACTTTCTGTCTCATTGGGATAAGTAGTTATAAGCCTGATTGGCAGATGGGGATCCTTTATCCCCTGAGCCACAGATGTGAATAATCCTTATGCAAAATTATTTTGCACAGTTCTTGTAAGTTTTAAAGCACTAAGTATGCAGTAAATAGTAAACATAATTTTATAATGTTTTATTTGAAAAAAAGAAAAAAGAGTGTATAGGAATTGTCTCTAAATACAACTAGAAAATACAAGATACTAGTGCACAAGTATCATCAGATATGAGGACAAGCAGAAGTCACTAAGAAAGGTCTAAGGAATAAGTGTAACCATGGGAGATGAACTATTCTGGGAACCAAATTGTCACATTTACTGTTTAGCAAAATTTTGGGGATATCTACTTGGTAAATATGATGTACAAATACTTTATAAAAGCACATGTTGAAATCACAAAACTTTCTAAATTAGTTGTCTTTCAAAATGCTTTCACTAATCGTGAAAGTATCTAGATTTTCCATTACAAATTATGACCATCAATACTTAAAATAGAAGGAAAGAATAGTATTTTCAGACCTATTTGGCTAGTCCTTCAAATGTGATGCACCAAGGAATGGCTGTGCATACAGGGTGAATATGAAATAAAGCATCTGGGTAACATTCCTTCATAGCGCCAGCCTCTACTCAAACTTAATCCTTTAAATACTCACTGTCTTGGGGTTTAAAAAACATTCACCGCTGTTTTAGTCAAGGCTGTGCTAGAAGCTTAAGCAAGGAGAGCTGTTTTTATTTTTATTTTATTTTTTATACTTTGTATAGAATGAAATTTAAATATTTTTTCCCCTGAAACTATTCAAAATAGGAAATAAGGCATCATTTACTCTTTTTTTTTTTTTTTTTTTTTTTTTTTGTTACTGCAAATAATGGAATATATTAATCTGGAACTTAAACCAGTTAGTACAAATACTAAGGCATTTTGTTCTAAAAAAAGACTAATCTTTTAATTAAACTGGGAAGACTGCATTTGAAACAGGTTGCTTAAAAGGTCCATGGAATCTCTGTCTTTAGAGATACTCAAAATTCAACTGAATGAGGGACAGAGTGATCTGATTAACTGTGATGTTAGCCCTGTTTGGAGTAGGGGTTCGGACTAGATCGGACTAGCCTCTAGGCTAAGTTAGTCCGTTATTGTATAACTTTCTCTTCTGCTACAAGAAGAAGCAGAAATTGGGAAGGAAAAAACACTTTTTATAAACAAGACAGTGTTGATGACCTGAATGTACAGAAAACTATGTGAGCTAGAGTCATATACCCTTTACTTTATGAATACAGTATGTGAATGATATATGTGTAGATCTTTGTGATCTATAGATTGGAATAACACAAGTTACTAAACTGGGCTCACAGGTAAGCAAAGCAGTTATTAATTTTAAAAGAAGCTGAAGACAATGCTAATCACACTGTGGATCTGTACACAGCTATTAATGCACAAAACAAGCAGGGAGCATTTGTGTCAGTCTGAAAAAAATCTTTGTGAACCTTAGAAATCTATCCTATGATCAGAAAAGTGGTACCAAATGCTTAAAAGAATTTATACCTGCTGTAAGAAATAGCTCTCACCATGCAGAAGGGTACATGTGTGTAGGGGCCATTTCAGAACGTGGTATGAACTTGTGCAGGAGATGAGGGTTTTGGCAGTCCAGCATCCTCCCTGTTTGCATGTACACATTTTTCACTCTTAGGGCTAAACTTATTAAATTTGCCCTAAGTAATGTAAATATATAACACATATATTATGTATATGTATATGTACACATATACATGATGTATGTATGTGCATGTAAATATATATATATATACAAAATAATACATTGAATTCCTTAGCTTCTCGAAGGAAGAATCTGGGAATACATCTTACCAAGTTGATAGGTTTTAATGCATTTAATCTTGAAAGGAGTTTGGGTAGCTGTTGTAAATTATGAATCCACTCCCATATAAAAAGAGAAGAGCAGTCAGAGAGGTAAGAGTTGTCACCCTCTTCAACCATGTCCTTCCTTCTGCCACAGAGATGTGTGGAACTAAATCCTTTGCCTCAGATTTACAGCTGGTGCTCACTAACACCATAGTCTCCACTTACTGCAAGATGAGAGAGGAGGATTTGCAGAAGTGCTAAGCTTCAAAACTGCAATGCAAAGTGAAGAGATTTATTTTTTTTACATGCTGTTATATACATTAAAAAAAAATATTAAGCCATGAGTGTCTCAAATTGTCCATTTTATGTTAGCAAATTTGTTTGACCTTTAATCTCTCCATTCTTGCCCTTCTGATCTGAAACATATGGAAAATAGCATTTTTTTATCTCAAAGATTCTCAGAGGAAATTATTATTCATGAAGCATTAAAACAACAGAAGTAAGTATCACATATGAACCTCTGGAATAAGCTGAATATTTTTGTAATAAGAATTGGAAAAAAAAAAAAATCAGAAGTCTTAGTCGAAGATCCATTCCTAGATTCCTAGGCTTTTTATATCTTTAGAAAGCAAAAGAGAGCTCCTTGTAGGGTCTTTCTGGGATATTCTTTCCCCTGTAACAAGTTTCCTATGGCTTGTGGTATTTCTTTTCAAATATCATCACCATTTAAAGAGAATGAAAGAATAGAAATGGCACCTTTAGTCAGGGCAACAACAATAGCAAAGGCTTTTGTGAATGCAGTTCTGTAAAGACAGTTCAGTAGTACAAGAAGACATTTTTCAAGTAAAAATAAGAACAGTAAGAGTAAAAAAGCAAGGTGAGAAGAAAAAGGTTTTGTGCTCATTCCTTTTCTTTTCTTTTTTTTTTTTTTTCATTCTATGAAATATGATTTATGGCAGCTTACATTGTGCTTCATCTCACAAAAAAAAATATATATATATAAAATCATTCATTTTAATAGAAAAGGATTTATCCAGTCAAAAAGTCTGCCTACACTAGCTCCCACAGAAACTTTTGATTACTGCTTTAGCATTAATGCATACCATATAATACTTTGCATGAAAATGCCAGATTTCATCCCACGACTTTTATTTAAAAAACCACAAGTGTTTCGACTCAAAATGTGCATAATGATTTGAGGATTCTGTTCTGAGAGACAGATGAAAGTCAAGAGGAAGTCTGACTTACACTGGTCAATCTTGTAACAGAAAAATACTCAAGCTGATGAATATATGAAGGTGGAAAACATGAGCCCATTTGAACAGCCCATCAGTGCCAAAGAATACAGTTCTATTCATCTTTATAAATTTCCATTGCTACTTGGCAACTGTCATTAAAGCATTATCTAAAAGAGTGGAAGTGTAGTTTTTTCAAATAACTTAAATGTCTAGTCATATAATGTATGAACTGAGTATTTAATAACTTAAGAAGGTTCAGGTTCTTAAATATTGTAATTTCAGAACAGCTGAACTGCACTGTCTAAAGGAAGTGCTGAATGTTGACCACTTGAGAGAGGATCTTGATTCAGATCCAAACTAATATTCTTCTAAAAGTGGAACATCTAGATAGTCACATACCTGAAAATAGGATTAGACTATCACACAGACATCTTGAACGCATTTTTGTTTTATAAAAGGGGCAATTCATCAAACTGCAGAACAATATATCTTATGCGACGAAAGTGCTATTGGAAATCTTCCAACTGAGAAAGTAAATATTTTTTAACAAGGGGTAACATTTTCAAAATGACTTCCAAGCTTGAATCGAGTAAATCACTTCAATGACTTTTAGGCATCTGAGTGTTGGTAACTTTTGAAATTGTGTTTCAGGCTCAGATGATTTTTATAAACACCACTGGGGGCTGTTCATATAGGTTTAAACACTCATGATACAAACATCTAGGTTTGAGCTAGTCATCCGAATTTCCTGTAAAATCAGTAGAGAGGTCAAAAGATGATGTTAAAATTAAAGAATAGTATCATAGAATCAAAAGGTTGGAAAAAGCCTTAAAGATCATGAAGTCCAACAACCAACCTGACCTACCAAGTTCCATCACTAAACCATGTCCCTTAGTGCCACATCCATGTCTCTTCTCCACCTCCACGGATAGAGGCTCCACGAAGTCCCTTGACAGTTCATTCCAATCCTTGTCCACCCTTTCCATGAAGAAATTCTTCCTAATATCCAATATAAACCTCCCCTATCACAACTTGAGACTGTTTCCTTGTCCTATTACTTGTCACCTGTGAAAACAGACCAACACCCTCCTTGCTGCAACCTCCTTTCAGATAGTTGTAGACAGCGATGAGATCTCCCCTCAGCCTCCTCTTCTCCAGACTAAACAAACCCAACTCCTTCAGTTGCTCCTCATAAGTCTTGTTCTCTAGTCCCTTCACCAGCTTTGTTGGTCTTCTCTGTATATGCTTGAGGAACTCAATATCCTTCTTGCAGTGAGGGACCCAAAACTGAATACAGCATTTGATTTGTCGTCTCACCAATACCATGTACGAAGGTGTGGTGGTTTTACTCAGGTGAGCAGCCGAGCTCTACCACAACCCCTCCCTCTCCTCAAAGGGAAAGGGGGAGAAAATATGATGAAAAGGGATCAAGGATTGAGATAAGAACAGGGAGATCACTCAACAATTATCACGATGGGCAAAACAGACTCAGCGTAGGGAGATTAGAGAAATTTCTTGCCTATTGCTAACAAGCTAGAGAAGTGAGAAACAAAGAAAACAAACTAAAAACACCTTCCCCTCATCCACCCTCTTCCACCTCCTCCCCCCAAGCGTCACAGTGGAACAGGGGAATGGGGACTGTGGTCAGTCTCTAACACTTCATCTCCGCCGCTCTTTCAAAGTCACTCTCTTCCCCTGCTCCAATGTGGGGTCCCTCTCACATGCGGAGGGACCATTACAAAAGCACCTACATACCTAATTCCCATTAGAATCCACATCCTCCCAAAAAAAAAAAAAAAAAAAAAAGAGTAGAAAAGACTACCTTAACTTGTCAGTAACTTTCCAAAATTTTATTGTCTATTATTGTCTATTCCAAAATTTTGAAGTCTAAAACTTTTTCTTACTCCTATGCACATTCCCTCAGGAACGTTTGAGAATATAGTATTTTCATGCTGACCATTAAACTTTCCAAAATCTTAGTATAATAAGCAGTATTAATATATTTTCTTCAATATATTTTAGTCATCATGAGAAGAGGCAATTCACCCAACCTTTGCATGTTTTAAACATATACACTTTAAGTTGCTCACTGTAATGCCTAAATTCCTTTGGCCAAGGAAAAATATAAAACGTTTTTGAAAGACTTTATTGCTCCTTCATTTCCACCTAACTTATTTACCTAAACTAAGATGGACTATTCAAAGAACACTGCTTTCTAGCATTTACTTTACAAACAATGGCTTTAGGTATTAAAGAAGTGTAGTTTATTAAGTACCTAAAATGCAGGTGACATTTAGTCTCACAGGGACAGGATAAGACCTAGATAGTTTTGTATTGTTTTACTTAAATTCATTAAAAGCACATTTACAGTGGTATTAAAGATAACTCACTGAAACAGAATATTCTCTTAGGATTAAAAAAAAAAAAAAAAAAGGTGTCTGAACAGAGTGCATCCCAACACCAAGAATACATGAAAACAATACCAATGAATTAATTGGGAATGGAAATTGGACAAGACTAGGCATTTATGAAGATTCCATATACCTTGGAGTACAAGGTATTTGGTTTTCTGTTTCAATTTGACTTCTGTATTTGATTAGGACTTATTGAGATGGATTTGTTTGAAAAAATATTTTAAAATTCTCAGATGAAATGTGCTGGATGAATGAACAGCATTGTTATATCAACTGTGATATCAAGGAGCAATATCACAGCTAACTGTCATTGCCAGGCAATTTACTATTTACCAAGGCAGCTGAATGATCCTGAGATCTTTCAACTCCTCTCTCTCTTATTCAGTAAAAAGGCACTGTATGTCAAAGGAAAAACAAATAGCACTTTGACATGAGGAAACACGCCTTTCACCATAGCATTAAATTCCAGCATAGCTTTAAAGGCAATAGGAAAAAAAAAATAATGAGGGGGCATTCCATCATTATTCGCAAATAATATTCCCAATAGAAATTTTGTAATAAATGCCTTCTCTTTCAGTATGAAGAGCGCCGTATTCAACTCTTGGTTCGAACCAGTGCCTCACAGCAGGAACAGCACATGGTAATAGAACTGCAATAATATTCTTCTGCACATATGGAACTAGCAAATCAGGCCAACTTTTTTTAATTGTAAAAAATGATTGAATCACTTCTACTTCAATCTAATAGTCATTTTCCCTAACTGCAAGCATTAATGACTTCCCTGACTAATGAAAATTAATTGCTAGCCCGCCATGAAAATTACATTGTGATCGATCAAGTTTAAAGGAGCTGCAAGGGTCATTTGCTGTAATTCTAATGCAATCCATTAAATCTGCAGCAGATGATAACCTTTAACTTAGTTGCATATTAGGGAATACTAATGGCGACTCGAGATGTCACTGTTCATACAAGAGGAGATACATCATATTGTCTATTTCTCCTAACACTCTTGAGGTGTTGCTGTTTTGTAGCTAATATGCAAATTCCCCTTGACATCCAAACATAGCATCTCTACAATCTTTTCAAGGTTCTATAAAGGCAGAATCATACGAATCCAAACATGCTGAGAGTACTCAGCACGTTTTAGGATAAGGCTCCTGGCTGTTATACAGAACTGAGTTGTAAAATGAGGATCAAATTTGCTAAGTCTTAATGGAATGCACTGTCAGAGAAATATGTCTAAAGTACGCATCGTATTTTATTGGTCTTGCAGAACCCATCAGCTGTGCAACACTCTTGAATGTCATCTACTGGCTTTTATGCAAAATGGAGTTGTAAAACAAGGTTCAAATTTGTGAAGAGTTATTGAACTCATAATATTGCACTCATTGGGTTCATAGTGAACAACCAATGTAATTACCCAGAAAAGACAGAACTGCACTGTATGTTCTCGATTGCCTTTTACAGGCACATTATCCAAATATTTACAGCACATACATGCTGAATTATGCTTTTTTTTTTTTTTTTTGCTTTTTTTTTTTTTCAAAAGGAATTAAGAACAAATCACATTGGATCTAAAACAAAACAAAAAAACTTCAAAAGGCAAACAAACAAAAACCTTTAAATTGAAGCTTCACAGATTTCTCAGCTGATTTGAGCTATCCTATACACTTAAAGGCAAACTGCTGATTTTTGGGAAAGTTTGGTATGATTTTCTTGAGATGAGAAAAAGGTGGTTGAAGAAGTGAGTGAAAGAAATAATTTTAATCTAATTCTGATCTGCTATTTTGTATCTCCTATTTGTGAGTCTATGGGGGCAGGTACTGATTTTAGACTTTTATCTAGAACTGAGTCTTTCGTGTACACAGACACACGGCTATGCAATGTCACCTTAATAACTCAATTGAAAGGCTGTAGAAGTGTAAGCTAACAAAAAGTTTCTACATTTTGATCCAGTACATGTTTTTGCACAGATAGTGGTGCATATTTTGTAAGTTGCTAAATGTGTTCGTGAAGAAATTGTTGCAAGAAATCCTGATCTTAGCCCTTAGTTGTTTAATAAAGATAGTCCAGGGTTATTTTATCTCTTGGGGGTGTTAATTCCACTGTATACTAAATACATCTTCTACTGTCTGCACTATATACTAATTACCGTGACTACTACTTCAGTGTTTAAGAAGACAAGAAAAGTATTCAAAGCTTGACTGCAAACAGAAGAATCATAGAATCATAAATGTTGGAAAAGACCTCTAAGATCATCTAGTCCAACTGTCCCCCTACCTCCAATATTACCCACTAAACTATGTCCCTAAGTACCACACCCAACCTTTCCTTAAACAAACCCTGCAACCTTGTAAAACCCAAGGAAACTTGGAAACAAATATGCCCTGCTACATCTGTCACTCACAACTATCGCAATGACCTTACAGTGATCATTTCAGATTTTCTAAAATGGACTTTGCCTATCTCTACCAAAAACAAGCTCAGTAATGTGCTGAAGAATGCATGGGTTGAACTTCAGCAGTATCATTAAAAAAAATAATAAATTATTATTATTATTATTAATAATAATAATAATTCTATCATAAATCAAGTAAATCAAGTATGCCAATTTACACTGTATTATTATTTCTCAGGTAAATTTAGGTATCTTTCTAGTTTATTCTAGAAAGTCTAAATTATAAATTTACATGGAAAACTAGAGTTTGAAGAAGAAAGAAAATTTACTTCCCCAAATATATATTAGCACTTTGGCTAGACTTTTTGAAGAAGTTATTTGATAAGAGAGGTGCTCACTCAGCAAAATTTCTTAAAAGATTTTATATTGATGTAAAAAGAGACACCAAGAACTACATTATCAGCCAGCCTTAATAACTCTACAGCTGTAGCTATAACTCTACGTGTGTAACTCTACATGTGTTGCTATAGTAGTTAAGGACACTGAATCAGTTAGTATCATTGACAGCGGTAGGTAAGGAATATAATTTTTGAAGTGTACTTAAAAAAAGAAATTTAAAGCTTTTCCCATGTTACAAGAGAACAAGAGTTACCTGTTTTTAGATTTGTTTGTAGTGGACTCTTAGAACAATATAAACTGGCAAGAATTCCACTAAAATAACTTAATATTGTAAATTTATAGAGGCGTAACCAAGATCAGATGTCAGTCTGTGGAAATTGAAACAAGTAATACAGAGATATGAAATCCTTCAGACTACATCAGTTTCAGTTTTTATAAAATTAATTTTGAGCACTTGATTATGTTTGGGTAAAATAGACTGTGGTGGATTACCAATGATCTGTAAAAGTTTCCCATAAGTATCATCAGGGAAAAAAACATACCCTTAAGAGACAGAAAAAAGCCACACAATTGCCTACTACACCATGACTACATTAAACACTAATAAAATATTGAGGGGCCTCTCCAGATATTTTTTTTTGGTCCATCTTAACATTGTTGGATTTCTATTTGAAACAAAAACAAACAAAAAAAAACATATTTATGCCATCTGGGTTTTTGTTTGTTTGCTTGGGGGGGGGTTGGGGGGGGGGGGGATTCCACCATTAGAAACCATCTGTACTGTACCTTAGCCATGTCTGTATGAGGCATTTCTCATTCTAGCCAAAAATGCTGGACACTGATATTAAAACTGTTCTAGAAACAATATTCCATACAAAGTTTTCACATTTTCAACTATAATGTAAGAGTCAAAGCTTGCTGAAATCAATGAAATGGGTTTATTGGCCTTACTGGCTTTCACCAGGACCACAACATGAATAGCATCTTAAGGTTTAGTCACAAAAGTATTTTATCATATGCCTAGCTTGTATGAAAGCCCATTCCCACCGATGTCAATGGCTTTCATATTCTTCAGACTAGGCATATGCTTATTTACTGTACTGAATCAAGGCTTTCATGTCTACTCCTCAGACAAAACTTTTGTTTTTTAACCAAATCTCACCTCCCGTATACTTATGGATTTTTCGAATAGCCAGCACTAAAAAAATGAAACTTCTGACTGGTTATGGTTCTGAGGCACTTTAGAAACTATAACATGTAAAGTAAATTGTCTCATCTCATTGAGTAAAGGTAAAAATCACACCCTTATGAAGTGTGACACGGCTGATGTGGAAAGAAAAAAAAAAAAAAAAGTATTGCAACAGGCAATTAAATTGTTAATGGCCACGTTCTATTCTCAGGTTTGTGGTTTGATGCAGTCTGGGCAAAATGTCAAACTGTATCAACTTTAACAGCTTCTGACAAGCTCAAGGAAAAAAAATAAAAGGAAAAAAAATAAAGCTGAATGAATAAGCTAATCTGTAAATAAAGAGATACTGTAACCTTTTAAAGACAGATGGAATCTAATTAAGGAAATTAACAGATCTTTTAGACACTGCAATTTTCTGAACCTCATTCTTTACTGTCAGGAAAAAGTTATATTCCTTAGTAACACTAATGATAAACAGTAAGTGCTACTCCCTGATCTAAAGTCAGTCATATCATCTAGATAAAAATGGAGAGAAATGAAGATGAATCAATGTAACTTTGATCATGAGTTTTTCTTTCTCTATTTATCCATTCTTTGATTAAATGGTGTAAGCATCAGAGTTGAGAAACATGAAAAGAAAATGTTGCAACATTTTGAGAATCTTAGAAATACCAATATTAAGCACTTCAAATGGCTCATCATTGTAAAATTTTAAATTTGATTCCACAGAGAAACATTTTGGTAGTTTTCAAATTTCAGTCTAAGCCATTCTTGTCTTAGAACATAATTCTTTCTCACTTATTGTCTTTTACACTATTTCCTGTTTATTAGCTCCAGGACAAGGAATACCATTAATATCTCAGAATCACGGAATCACAGAATCATCTAGGTTGGAAGAGACCTCCAAGATCACCGAGTCCAACCTCTGACACTAACAAGTCCTCCACTAAACCATATCACTAAGTTCTAAATCTAAACATCTTTTAAAGACCTCCAGGGATGGTGACTCAACCACTTCCCTGGGCAGCCCATTCCAATGCCTAACAACCCTTTCAGTAAAGAAGTTCTTCCTAATATCCAACCTAAAACTCCCCTGGCGCAACTTTAGCCCATTCCCCCTCGTCCTGTCACCAGGCACGTGGGAGAATAGACCAACCCCCACCTCGCTACAGCCTCCTTTAAGGTACCTATAGAGAGCGATGAGGTCTCCCCTGAGCCTCCTCTTCTCCAGGCTGAACAACCCCAGCTCCCTCAGCCGCTCCTCGTAAGACTTGTTCTCCAGACCCCTCACCAGCTTCGTTGCCCTTCTCTGGACTCACTTGAGCACCTCAATGTCCTTCTTGTAGCGAGGGGCCCAAAACTGAACACAGTACTCGAGGTTTGGCCTCACCAGAGCCGAGTAAAGGGGGACAATCACTTAGTTAATCATTTAATTTGACTACTTTTTAATGGTTGTATCCATGTGTTTTAATTAGACAAGGAACTTTTCAATATAGGTTCAGATGTTAGTGTTTTGCAGAAGGACTACTAGACTGTTAGAAACTAAGGTCTGCATAAACCTTCTATTTTTTCCAAAAGGAAAAAAAAAAAAAAAATTGCAGAGGGAAGGAAAAAAGGAAGAAAGGAAACAGGAAGTAAGGACACTAAACTGAGAGAAGCTGTTGACTCCGTCAAGGGTGGAGAGGCCTCTCAGAGATCTTGACAAATTCAAGGGCTGGGCAATCACCAACAATATAAAGTTTAACAAGAGCAAGTGCTGGATTCTGCACCTGGGAAAGGGCAACCCTGGATACACATACAGACTGAGGGATGAGAGGCTGGAGAGCAGCTCCACAGAAAAGTCATTTGGTCAACAGGTTTTGGTCAACAGCAAGTTGAACATGAGCCAAAAGTGTGCCCTGGCAGTCAGGAGGACCAACCGTATGGCTGGCTACAAAGGATGGCTACAAAGACGGCTACAAGGGTCTAGAGGGCAAGACAGTCTAGAGCAGCTCAGGTCCCTTGGTTTGTTCAGCCCAGAGAAAAGGAGGCTGAGGGGAGGCCTCATGGCGGCCTGCAGCTTACTCACAAGGGAAACTGAGCTCTGCTCTCTGGGGACAGTGACAGGACCCGAGGGAACGGCATGGAGCTGGGACAGGGGAGGGTCAGGTTGGATGTTAGGAAAAAGTTCGGGTGGTTCGGGAGGGTGGTCAGGCACTGGGACAGGCTCCCCAGGGCATTGGTCACAGCACTGAGCCTGCCAGAGTTCAAAAAGTGTTTGGACAACTCTCTCAGACACGTCCTGATTTTTGGGTGGTCCTATGTGGAGCCAGGAGTTGGACCCAGTGATCATGGTGAGTCCCTTCCAACTCAGGATATTCTATGATTCCATGATTCTAAGGAAAAAAATGACTGCGTATTAAGAAGATTAACAGAAAGGATGGATTTTTTATTATTATTATTTTGTGTGTGTGTGTGTCAATCATAAATTAAAAATAATTGGATGGATTTTTCCAAATATTATCATGATTTTCCCAATTACAGCTAAAATTAAAAAATAAAAAATAAAAAATCCCCTTTTCATTTTAAAGCATTCATCACCGTTCTGTTAAAAAAGAGAGAATGTAGAGAGAGAATAGAATTATCAAAGCAGACAATACAAATAGAACAGTAGTGTTTTATGTTATAGTAGCTTCTATATTTTTAACAAACTAGATAAGGTTTGGGAATTAAATAGTGTAGAAATGTTTAATGTAAGGTCAGATACTTTGTATCTTCAGAACTTTGTTTTTATTTAGGCTCCTCTAACTGTATCAACAAGGTATAAATTGACTAAAAGGGAGTTTAGATATCTTGGAAATATATGGCTACATCTATAAAAGACACCATGAAACGTCTACACTTAAGTGTCTAAATCTGGAACCAAATTCCACCACAAATGATTCCACACATAGTTTATAGTTTTGTCTCTGTACAGAGTACAAGGTTAATCTTTTATGCCTTTGCAGGTAGAGTTCTAATTCATATAGATGTGGAAATAATCTGATATTGAGATCATCTAATCTCTCTTTGTCATGGGAAGCTGACACTATTCTCTGCTTCTAATCAACCTTATTCCATCAGCTCTTTTCAACAGCTGGAAAGTTTTTTTTTCCTTTTGAGGACTGAAGCAGCAATGCTTCACTAATCTGAAAATATCAGATCTTTGCAGCTGGTAGCCAATGAGGGTACGTGTAACCTACACTTCAGTTTTTCATTAAGAGCCATGCAACCTTGACATGGAATTATCTCCCTCTTTCCTTAAGAGTGCTAAGTAAGAAGTTTGTATTCCACACTTCACACCACAAAACAGAAAAGGGACGTTACTGGACCAGTGTATAACTTTCATTCCTTCTAAGTTCATCTGCAGTTAATTTCAGTTTCTACTGACCATCTTCTCATTACAGTGCAATAAAAACATTAAGGAACAATAGGAACTTTGGCTCTGCAGCTTCATTACTGAATAAATACTATAGCTGAGGTTGTTATTTTCAACACTGAATGCTTTGTTTGATAACATCTTAAAAATGTTATTGATACTGAAACTTTAATGTAGAACATTTGTTAGCTTTATGCTCTGCCATTCACACTGTTGTTTACAGAGATGTAACAGTTATGGAAGTTCCCTATTATAGCAACTTCATAATACTTATTTACTTTGAGTCTGATACTTTAAAAATATGAGCAAGTCCTGCAGAATATACTAACCATCCTTCATTCACTTTGATTGTTGACTGCCTTTATCACATTGCTGGATCAGATCAGAAACATGCAGCTGTTCTTTGAACTTTTGTATGTTTTGCATCACCATATTTATGGCAGTTGTAAAATGCTGTGAATCAGCTGAGGGCTGGGCCAGCATACTCTCCAAAGAAGTAGTTTTTTTTCAATAGCCCCAACATAATTTTTCATGTGTGCAGCAATTAATATTTCTTTCTTTTCTTGGTGATTGCACTGATATCCTATAAATTATATTTCTTTAGTATAAAAAATACAAATCATTGTTAGGATTTATGAAAATGTAAGCTTTAACAGCCATATTCATTTTGGCTGAATTCTGGAAGAAGAGCCTGCGTATTTCTTTCTTAAGTGTCACTGAATTTGTAGTATCAAACCTCAGTTCCAATTGTGGGCAGTCAGAAACACTGTCATGCCTACTGAGCTTTTAACAAGAAATAAAGAAAGAGGGAAAATAATATATTCATGTCCTGTTAGTCTGAAGAGCTAATTTATCTTACGATGATTAAAGAAGTTCACTGATGTACCTTCTTCTGATCCCTCCCTATAACTCAACAATTTGTTTAACTGAGATAGAAAATGTAGAGCAAAGCTTTTTCCTAACCTAATTACCAATTATCAACTCTTACTAATATTCTTAATATTTCTTATGAATAAATAATACATTAATAAAAATAATAAATTCTTGATGATATTATATTAATATCGATATCCTTGAGTCAATGTATGAAATAGATTACAATAAAATATTTTAGAATCTGATTTCCCTAGTCACATTTTTACACACCTTTAATCTTATCTGATCTCAAAAGTCTGTAACTAAACAGCTGGTTAACCAAATTTAGCCAGGACAGGAGCACTGCTGATGCCACCTTTTATGATCATGTTTTGAAGATAAATGCTTTCAGTATGAGTGCAGTCTGGAAAGGAAAATTTTCTGAGTGGTCCTGATACACAAGGGGATGAAAATAAAATGTTTCAAAGCTGTTGGTTTTTTCTATTTTTTATTTAAATAACATTTCATTGTTTTTCTACTTTGTTTTGACTTGTACTTATGAGGAAATGAAGCATGAGACTCACTCTACAATGCTTAGTAGACCTGTTTGATCTTGCGGTCGAACACTAAGTGGGGATATGACACATTGAGACCAAGCTTCTGACAACAGTCTCACATTTGACATATATACACCATAATTTCTGTCCTGTTTTCAATGAATTATTGATTTTGCAAGAGAGATAACATGACTTTTTTTTTTTTTTTTTTCAAAACAAATTGCACAGAGTGTCTGTAATAACTTTGGCATATATATATATTTAAAAACCACTACTCTGAAAATCCTTAAAGCTACTATCACCTCAAAATATTTCTGTGAATGCTATGCCTTAAAAATTAGGTTTCAGTATATGTCTTTTTTTTAACTAGTTCAACATTTTTCTCCAATACTGACTTTGGTAACTTGTTTACAAATCTATTTCCTTCTCTTTCATAACATTTCCATAGTTAACTAAATAAACATAGTTAACTAATAACATAGTTAACTAAAATAAAAACAGCCAGATTCTCTTTACTATGTTGTGAATAACCAAAATTCAGACAAAATTGGGAGATATTTACCAATGCAATTGAATGGGACTACATCTCAAGAAATGTAAAATAATTGTAATCTTCAGTAGACCATTGTAATGCTATGTCCATCTGTTTAGAATATTCTACACTTTATGGTCTAAAGCAAGATGCTTATATCCGTGAAAGGAAAAGAGCTTGTCAGGCATTAAGAGGTCAGGAGTCTACTGAGGAAGAAAAGCAGAATGTCACCATTTTCAATAATGGTCTTGACGACCACAGCATATTTGAAATGTGCTTTGCCAAATAAAAGGATGGTTTTCTAAATCATGGCAACTGCCAACAGAAGAGTTCATTGTCTAAGAAATCCACTGAAGCATAAGCCTTCCTTGATGCAAACTAAACATATATAGAGGGAAGAGTGGAATAATCTTAAGATTTTTTTCCAAGTGATTTATTTGCTTTAAATGTAACTACTGAAAAGCCATGACAAAAGGTACCCTTGAGAAAATTAGTAGGTATAGTCCTATAGTGATATACATCTTTCATCTCACTTCATATACAAAGGTACTTTTTTCCTGTAGTACTGAATTGTGTGTTTCTTATATGTTGTATATCAAAATTAATGCTGTTAATAAATACTTGCTACTGCAAATTTTATTTTTATTTTTTAATGAGCAGAAGAGCTTAGCAAGACATTTACCATCAATCACTTAGTTTCTGTGTGCAGTATTTTACAGACCAGATGACTTGGGAATCAGCTCATCAGACAGTGTGTTCTGCACTTTATTTAGACACTTGTAAGATGCCTGAAAGTATCCTCATTCATTTCAGTTAACTGAGAGTCAAAGTGTCCAAAAGAGAAGAAATTTGATCATTCTCAGTTGTTTATAAGCCTCTCAGAATTTGATCTTTTCAGAGATACAAGGAGTGTATGACCCAGATATGTTTTCTGGCTCATATACCTTGAGCAGTTTAGTTTCATATGAAGAATCTTAGTAACTCCAGATGATGTGAGAACCAGAGACCACAAGTTCACTTTTACATCCCAGACCATGCTGGCAGAGCTGACAGTTTCAAGCAAACCCTAGAGCCCACCATTTAGCTTGTAATCTAAGTAAGCTTTACCGGGAGCCATCAAGAAACAGTGAATGAGACCTCATTTCATTGACTGAGAAGGATGTTTTCTGGCTTTTTGCATTCTCTATGCACTTTCCAAACTGTGTCAAGGCAGTAGATATTAGCTATAAATCTTGGTAGATTTCTGCCAGTTCACATTCTCCAGCATGCATAGATCTGAGTTAGCCAGTCTCAGAGCAGGCTTTATTTCATAATGGCTCTAGCCACAGTACAGGCTGGCGATGCTCAGCTGGCATCCTGCACACTAGGGTTTTTTGCCAAACAACACAAATTAGAAGAACCCCAGGCGGCTTTACTGCTTCCTGGTGTTGGCTCTGGGGCAGAGAAATGAGGAACTGTGAACCTGACAGCTCCACTTAACAAAGGAGAAAAGACAAACTGGAAAATCTTTATTAAAGTTCAACAATAAAATAGATAAATGTTGGATGTGTAAATCCAAATGTACATTTCAGCACTTAGACAGGTGTCTACATCATGATTTGTAGATGTTAGGTAGAAGTTCTACTTTATCTCTGCTTAAAAACAGAGCTTACAATTTGCCAACACAAGGAGAAAAAAAAAAAAAAAAGTCTATCTAAATGCTGCTGGTTGAATTTCAAACTGTAAAGTCCAAGGATTTACAACTACCCATTTCAAGCTCACCAGTCCAAACGTTTATTACCATTAATTCAAATCCTTTGCTATGGATATTACCTTGATTGGAAATTAAAGTCTGTATTACTGAAGAAAGAGTACAATAATGGAAAATTAAACTAATGCTCCCATTGGGGCAGTATCTCCTGACTACTAATTCAGATCTATTTTGGCTCCAGAAACCAATGTTTGGCCAACACCATCTGTAAAGTGTCAGCCACACATTCAAAATAGTAAAGGAAGAAGAAAATTGGGTATGAAAATTGGCATGTTTAGGCCAGAGTCTTTGGAACACTTGATTTTGGGTTGAAGCAACACCAACATGACTGCTTTTTAAGCACAAAGCACACCTAACCAAAAGACAGCTGTGAATGATTTGCTTTACCCTTAACCATAAAATTCAACATAGTGTGCCAAGAATCTGAATTATGAGGCAAAGGGAAAAAAGGGAATAGGCTTCCAGTAATGAAGTGTCACCCACAGAAGAGGAGAAAAATAATGGAAAAGCTATGGTTATCTCCAGTCATGGATAATTTTCAGTAACATAGGATGACAATTATTAGGGCAGGAATTCAATCCAAAACCATGTGTTTGGTCTTCTTTCATCCTTCCAAACTGTAACTTATTTTATGGTGGAAGGCATCTTGCTGAAACACAAGAAGTCATTTTATTTCTGAATTTCGTTTACTTTTTATTTCCCATAAACTATCTTTGCTAATGGATGTATTAATACATTTCACTTGCTGACATCATTAACCCAGTTACACAGGTGCTATTTACTCCTGCAAAACTTTCTGAAACTGTTATGAATGAAATAGGCAATATTCTATGTGAAGAGGAATGAGGAGGTGGTAGAAGTAGAAATGAGAAAATTTGAGGCTATAAGTTTAGAAACTTCCTGGGCTTACCTGAAGCATTAAACAAACCAAGAATCATTTTCTGACCAATTGATTTTATTTTCTCTAAGCAGATTTCGTATTATTACTTGGGGAACAAAGCAGAAGAGAGCTGCTGGGAAAGAACAGCAGAAATCTAGCTGGAAAGAAATAAAAGTGATCTGAATTATGTCTGTGTGGGGTATGGGAGATCAGTAGATACCACCCCACAGAACTGTTCAAATGGTTACTTGCCAGGAAGGACTGAATAGTAACTCGGTAACAATTGAATTTACGTCTGTGTTGTTTGCTCTGGGGTAAAATCTGGAGATTCCAAGAGACAATCCTGGTTTTAAAAAACTTATATGCTAAGAAGATTTAAGGGTATTTAGATAGAGGATGAAGGACTACCTACAGGGATTTGGAAACTGAAGAATTCTTACATAGTCACTAAAAGGTTTAGGAAAATAAATAAATAAATAAATCTGTTTTTCGATGAGAAGCTGGGGAAAAAAAAAAAAAAAGGTAGAACATAGTTTCATAGTATTTCCCTTCTTAGAAGAAAAAACAAGGTCAATTTTTGACCACTCCAGAGGTACCACATCCATTGCACAGACTGTGAGCTCCTGTGAACTACAATAAAATGACATTAGGTCAGAGAGAAAATTTCTAGAAGCAACATGCATGGAGGTCCCATTTCTTTAGCCTTACTCTAGTCCTTACTCTAGTCCTTCAGCTATAAAAGTACTGTCCTGAGATATTACATAAAACAAAACAAACAAAAAACACTTGTTTTTACTTTATTTTATTTTTTTTGACTTAATTAGAATCATAGAATCAAGGAATATGCTGAGTTGGAAGTGACTCACAAAGATCATTGAGTCCAACCCCTGGCTCCGCACAGGACCACCCAAAAATCAGACCATATGTCTGAGAGATGTCCAAATGCTCCTTGAACTCCAGCAGGCTCAATGCTGTGACCACCGCCCTGGGGAGCCTGTTCCAGTGCCTGACCACCTTTTGGTGAATCTTTTCCTAACATCCAACCTGAACCTCCCCTGGTTTACCCTCCCACTTTACTTACTCATATTATCATTTGTCCTAACTAACAGGACATATCAATGTGGATTATACACTTCCAACAGTCTTTGCTATCACCTTCAATTCTATAAACTTACTTATTTTCAAGACCTTACTTGCCTCATTGGTTGTGAAATTAAAAACTGAATAAAAAAAAAGAACTGTTTACTAGAGAAACATCAAGTGAAGTATTTCAAAATCAGTATTTGTTCTTAGTCCTGTTTTAAATAAAATGTCATCACAATTGAGGTTTCTGAAGAAAGTTTTCTCCTGTTCAGACAAACTATTTTCAACCAGCTCTGTCAAACAATAACAAACAGTACTAATGGTACTAATTTGCAATTAGCATAAAATCTGTAAATAAAAAGACTAAACTTTATAGCTGAATGAGTTTATGCCACTGTAACTTTGTGAAGATGCAGTTTAGGTCTAGAATTCTAAGTTTATTTCTGAGCAGTAAGACAGGGCACTGTAATTTTTATTTTATTATTATCATTTTTAATATGAAAACTTCAGCAAATCATGTATTCAATTTCAAAATGATTAATCTTTTTCCCTTCCTGATACATGTAGGTCTATAGAGTAATAAATGAATTACAACGTAATTATTTTCCAATTTGTTTTAAGAGTATATCCATGGTCTAAACATGCTTGGATTTGAAAAACAGTAACAGTCCTAAACTGATTTTTTGAAGCTAGTTCACCAATATTCTAATTCTTTCAGTTTTTCTGTAGCTCCAAAATAGCATCACTGCAACTGAGAACCACTAATAATAATCATACCTTTATATAGCATCTTTTGTCTGGTATGATTCCAAAAGACTTTGCTTTTATTACTTCAGTGCAAAGGTCATTCATTTCCAAATGACAGTTTCTTTATATTTTCCTTCCTGTGATGCAAAGACATAGAAATGAAAGATTCAGTGAGTTAACAGGCTAAGCTATATTGCTTTAGACTTTCCCTTTATGATTTCAGGTGCATTCCCACCCCCATGCCCCTGCCCCTGCGCAACAATGAAGGGAAGTAAAATCAGAACTGTAGTGCTTAGCCCCTAGAGCCACATTTGATTAAAAATGCAGAGACTAGTGTGCCACTGGTCTGCTATGGTCTTAGCATATAGTTTATTATCCAGTTTAAAAGAAACATGTTATTCATATAAGTGGCATTATTAGAAACATAAATTATTGTATAAACATAGATCTCTATTTGCAACTGCTGTGGCTTTCATTAGAACTGGTTAAAAAATTACTCTGATTGGTTGTCTTAGGAATGATATATATTAATGTGCTTGTCTCCTGTCTGTCATCTGGAATTTTTTGGCTTTATGGGGAAAATTAGGTACTTTATGAAAAGACAAGTAGAAAAAAAAATACAGTCTACAGTCTGAAGGAAACTGTGCAGTTCATGTTTGGCATTCTAGTACAGCTTTGAAAATCAGAGGAAGCTTAAACTGAAAAATTTTAAATTGGAAACATTTTAAACAGAAAACCTGCAAAAATCTCTCAGCACATTCTCTTGTGTTCCTTTACAAACTTACAGTTTGTTTGCCTTTTTGCCTTTTAAAGATTAAAAAAGCAATGCAATATGAATGAGTTTAAGGCTAAGATTAAGTTTTCAATTAAATCAATCAGAATTGAATAGCCAGTATTTTTGATCTTTTAAAATGAATCCTGGATACTTATTATTCAAATATTTGCCTTTTTCTTTGAATCTCTTACCGTCCTAGACTTGGATACTGAAAGAAGGAGCAAAAACATATTTTTAACACACTGGTACTGTATATCAAAAAGACACTATCATCTTATTACTGCACAAACTTCAAAATTTATCTGTAGTAAGACCAAAATTAAAAAGGATCTTATAGGAAAAACTAGCCTTCTCTATAAATGGCATGTGTAACTTCAATCATTCAGAGTTCAAGTAAGCCAGCAGCTACTGTATATGTATAATGCATTGCTTTAGGGTGGGTCATGAAGGCTCATAATACAATTCAAATAGAGCGCATATAAATTTTAGTTTGTGCCCTTATTGCTGTTGTTGTTGTTAGAAAAATCAGTTTAACCCCTAATCAACTTTTTTTTCCGCCTCCTTCTCCTCATACACCAGCAATAGACTATTGCCTTGGACAACAGTGTAAATTACAGGTTTACAGGAATATGACCACAGCAATAATAGAGCAAGATGTCATTGACTTGACCTCATTCCAGTTACTTTCTTACATGGCTTTCAAAAAACAGTTGTTTTTTTTTCTTTTTTTTATTTTTCAGAGATCCTTCAAATTGCAAACATAAGCAATGCCAATACAGCAATTCATAATAACTAAAACATTCAGAAGATACAGACAGTAACACATAATCACAGGAAAAGTAGGAGCCTCCCAAGAAAACATGACTTTTTTCCTGTAATGCAGTGACCATGCAAGAGGCTGGTGAACAGAAAATGCGGCTCTGTTGCTACTGTTCTAGTAAGAATCTTTCTATAATATAGCAAAAGCATTATAAACAGGATTGCTTTCTGCAAGGCAAGGAGGCAGAGCCCTGAATGTGCAAAATGACTTTTCCATATACCTACAGAATCTGTATGAGAACATGGAATAACCAGACAGGTGCTAAAGCTTGCTGACATTGTGGATCTGCATGGGCATCCCTTACCGCAACAGAAGACCCACATCTTTAATAGATCATGAATTCAACAGTGAAGAGTAAGTTGACTAGCCTGTATTTTTCTTTGTTAAACAGCATACTCTTCCAGGCAAAGGCCTTGTTTTTCAGTTACAGAAATTTATAGGCATAGTTCTGTTAGTGAAATTGCAGCGAAGTTGTGCCAAATATACACCAATATAGGTTATAGCAGGACTGTATCCCAACTTTTTTAAACATTTGACACAGTACTTACTTTTATGAGGACCTATAAAAAAAGAAATAAAGTAAACTGTATCATCTCCTTCATCTCCATAGACAGATAAGATTAAGTCCATACGGATTTCTGCAGTTAGAATGTAGAGGAATAGAGTATAAACTTTTAGGGTTGTGTCTCTAATCTCATAAATAAATAAATAAATAAATAAAAATAAAAAATTGTTCTATGTTTGTTTCAAAAGTTTCATAGGATTCGTGAGCAAGAATGGAGCTTGTGTGCTGGGTGTTCTCCATGACACTGCTGTACAACATCATAATCATATAAGGAAAAAGAAAGAGAATGCATCTACAGTTAAGGGATCTACACAGGATGCAAAAACTCAGATTCTACTTTTTCTGCTAACATGGAACACAGACAGGAAACCTGATCTCCTCAATTTCAGATGCACACCAAAATCAGCAGACTGTTATGCACAGTCTGGATACCTTCCCAACATCAGAAATGAGTCCTAAAGTGCTACAATAGGTTGCAAAACCACCAAATTCAATAGTAATATTTATGTAAGAGCAGTCATTTGAACTCTTACCTCTCAAAACACTGTCTTGGGTTAACACTTGTAAGCTATTTTTCTCAGTTTGATCATTTGAAAGTTTTTCCACTCCATACAGAACATTCAGATATTCACTACAGCAGAGAACACGACTGTGAGATAATTCATCTGCTGCACAGTTTTTAGGGTACTTACCCTGGAGATGTGATATGATGTCTCTGATTTAGAGACTATCAAAGCAGCTTATACAAAATTAGGTAATTTCAACAGAAAAACCTCAACTATCTTGAATATACAACACGATGATTGAGAATATTCTCATACTTAGATGTGAAATTCCTTAATCAGAGCAGGATAATGAAACTATGTTCTTCCATAATCGTAGGGAAATAATGCTATGAATATGTGCTCTTTTGTAACATGGAAGCCAATGTTATTTTTTGAGTGCTATGTAAGTCCATCAACTAATTCTCTTTTGTTAAATACACTTACATATTCTTTTTCTTTTCTTTCAAATTAGGAAAAAAAAAAAAGTTTCTTTGGCCAAGTATGGAATCTGGGGGAGGGGTTGTTTGTTTTGATGATAATTATGAAAAATTCATCCTACTTCTTACAAAAAGGATTCCTTTTCAGATTTTATGGATGTCCTGGAAAAATAATTAATCACATAGCTCTGTTGTAAACAAATATTTGACAATGGCAAGGGAGTAGCCCATGTGGAGTCTGTTAGGATTCAAAATATTAACAGCATAAGTATGCCAGTTTTGTAGCAGCTGACTTTTTATGTGAGAGTGATTACAGCTGGAAACACACTAAAAATTAGCAAGACAGAGCTTTGCAACCTTAGCAGAAATTGCAAAACTGAACTCAGTAACAGAAGTTGATACTGCAGTATTACTTTGAGTCTACGGAACCACATACATTTCTTGTTGTAATACAATTCTTGTTGTTTGGTACCTTTTAACGTTTTTATCAACATGAAAAATCTCTTTTAAAAGGTGTTTATTGCAGGATATGTGTTGTACAAAGCTTTTGTTCACTTCCACAAGTGGAATACTCTTACTGATATGAAGTGATCAACGCATTCAGGTTCCTAATGTTTAATGCTCATATATACTTCCTGGTTAGTAAAGCCATATCAAACAGAAAGAGGAAAAATCAAAGGAAAATGAGAGAGAGAAGAAAAAAAATAGAAGAGAGAGATGGGAATATGAGCTAACAAAAACACTTTTTACTTTGATGCTTTAAAGAAGAGAGGTGAAACCCATGCAGACCTCCCAGGACTCTGAGTCATCCAATACCCCTCAGCATTTGAGCTAATAAGCATTTGTACAGTGAGTAAAAGAGGAAAAAAAAAGTGTTATTAATTAAATTAAGAACATTAGATCTTTCTTCCTGGTAGATTTCAGAATACATTTTTCTTGTCAAAGTGCAACTCCGAGGCAACTTAGCAGTCTTGTCCATGGAGACCAAATTCAAGAGGCTGTACCAAGCTTCTCTGCAGAACACTGAAGACAACAGCTCCCACACAGCCTCCAGGAAAGGGAGAGAGATGCTAACAAAGCCAGCTGAGAGGGGGGTTCAGAAACTTCTTTTGCTGACAAGCAAAACTGTATACGGGACTGGAAGGAATTTATCACCCACTGGTATCACATTAACTAAATAACTTTCCTTTTTTTTTTAATTTGTTTTTAATGAGAACTTCTGTTTTATAAACAGTGTTACCTATTATCAATCAAAAATCATTAATTCCTGATTACTTTATACCTGGGTTCATAGTGCACTTTGATATGTGCAGTATTTCTAGTGCTCTTGGAACAGATAGGGAGTATGTAGGATGCAAAGTTTGGAAACAAAACCTGTCCAGAGGTGATTATGGAGGTTAATGCAAAGAATATGCTTATGAGTATATCATAAGCAGTGCACCAGGTCCCCAGATCAGTGAAATCATACAATATTGCTCAGTGTAGTGTTTGCAGGAACAAAGATATTAAACTAAAAACACTAAGCCAGGGAAGATAAAGGAGATTTCTAATTATTTTCACTCTGGTGCCTGTAAGGTTCTTTCTATAGTTAATAGTACAGTGAAGACTCAGTCCTCAGAGAACTCCATGTTAAGAAAAAAATCAAGTTTCCTCATGTGTTTAATACTAATATCAGAATGAATGCTCACAGGAAATACTCTGCTGATAACTTCTGGTCCGTTGCTGGTCTCAAATCTAGTGTAATTCTGTTTAGATCAATGATTTTTTTCTTGCATAATAGTGCCATCTCTATTTGAAGTTAGTCCTACAAACTGTATTCCAGCTCTAATTTCCATGCAGAATTTCAGTGGCTTCATCCCACATATCTTTTGACACATTTATAAAGTTATGGTTTTATCAAACCTACTTTACTTTTGGGCAATTTCAACCATCTCCTCCAAGGACAGAAAGCAGAAGCCTTATTTGCCTGGCTTTGCATTCCCCTATGTGCACCTTTAACATTCCTTAGTAACAGCTTAATTTGCTGACAAGAGTAATTTATATTCAAGACCATCGCAAACAAGCTACTTCACTGAACATTAATGCAGGATATGACACTAGAGACACACATAAGTATCTCTTAGAAAGATGGTTTCTTTAAAAAAAGTAACAAAAACACATTTCATGTTAAAATTCTTTCTGTTCACATCATTGAAATTAATTCCCAGACAGTAAAACTCTACAGACAAAAGCATCACTGTCTAAAATGATATCACAACACACACTTTTTCAATTTGGGTGGCAGACATGCTACTGGAGGTTTGGGAAAAGCCCCACTGCCTAATATTAGTGCTTGTTTTCTACGCAACACAGCATGACAGATCTGGCATACGTTTTGTGGTTCTGACTTGATGCAGATTTTCTGTATTTTCTTGAAACATCCAAACTGAAAATAGCAGTAAGTTCAAGTGTTTTTCATTGTGATCATAAACCAATCACACATGTGATTTGATCTAAGTGCCACAAAGCTGCACTTGGTTTAGCTGTTGTCCATTTGGGAAGAGCTGAAGCACTTTAAACTGGATTTCAAAGCTACATAGTGAAATTCCATATGAAAATATATTTAAAAAGAGTTTGTCTTCCCTTTAAGCAATTTAATATAATTTCCTAATTTACTGCTTCAAACTAAACCAATGTAATTAAGAGTTAAATCTTATGAAAAATATCCACATAGGGGACCAATTTGAAAGATTTTTTTATTTTTTTAACTGAGCTAGAAAAGTAGGACTCATTTAAATTTTAACACCAAAATCAGCCCCAGTGAAAGTGAGGATGTGAGTGTACATTCTGAAGTCAGATGACTTTATTTGGCTTCGCAAATCATTCAGTAGCTAAAAGTAAGCAATTTGGCTTAAAAGCTTCCTTACCTGGAGGATCATCTTGTTAGTGAGCCAGCCGTCACAACTAGGATGAAGCTCAAGAAGTAACAGAAATTTTCAGTCTTCTTTACACCATCTAACTCTCCAATCATTAATCTTGTCCACTTAAAAAACTCTTAGGGCCAAAGCTCACTGAGACGTTTAATTGAAATTTTAGAAGCACTTACAGGAGTAAAAATAGAAAATTGTATCTGCCATGGACCTTTGAAGTAAAAACAACTAAAACTACACAGACAGCTTTGCTCTCATTTTAGTAACTTGAGGAAAAAAAGCAAAACAGACCTACATTCAGTAATTGAGTATGTATCAGCAGATTAAATTTGGACATAAGGAAAAGCAACATAAAACTACAAAGTTTTAATTTCTGTTTTCTTTACATAATTAGATGTTGGCTAAGAAGAAGATACAGTATACTTCAAGATGGAAAGATATTATGGTCCCAGCAGTACTTAGGAGCCTTGAAATATTCCAGACAGTCAGCAGTAGCTTGAGTAAAGAACATCCACAAAGACACAGTTAGGCATGACTAATCATAGATTCATAGAATGACTTGGGTTGGAAGGGACCTTAAAGATCACCTAGTTCCAAGTCCCCTGCGATGGACAGGGATGACACCCACTAAACTGGATTGCCAAGGGCCTTGACTAACCCAGTCTTAAACACCTCCAGGAATGGGGGATCCACACCTTCTCTGGACAACCTGTTCCAGTGCCTCACCACCCTCTGAGTGAAGAATTTCTTCCTAACATATAATCTAAATCTCCCCTCTTTCAGTTTAAAATCATTCCCCCTTGTCCTATCACTGTCTGCCCATATAAAAATTCTCCATCTTTTTTTTTCTAAGCCCCCCTTAAGTACTGGAACAGGGCTTATAGTGCTGATGAAGGTATCTTACTCACAGCGGCCTTCCACTAGTCTTCCTCCAGAATCATCAAGGGGTTATGGTGCAGTTGCCACACCAAGGAAAATATTACATTTATAAAAAATGCCTTGAGTGGGCAGCTACAGTCCCAATTCCATTCCCAACCCAAGTTTTGTAGAGCTGAATCTGCAAGATGTTTTCTCATCCAGAAAACTAAGTCAAAGATTCAAAATCCGTACCCTTAAGTCTCAATATCTACACCTCACCTCAGGCAAGACTAGACCTGGCAAACCAACTAGAGAACACTCCACAATTGTCTGTAAAATTTTATATGTTTAGAACAATTTAGTGCTTACAGGTTTAGGAGCCTACTCAACTCTTTAGCTCATCAGCTAATTTAGTATTCTTCTAGGACAAGATGCTAAGCAGGATAGTAGTCTGAGAAGCAGACACAGAAATTTATTAACAGAGGACTTACAAGAGAAAAGAAAGATTAAACTATTACGTTTTTAGCCTGAAAAAGTCCACAGAATCTGCCACTGTTTTTCCAATCTAACCAAATAGTCCAGCAGGGACAGCATTTCAAGCAAACAGATTATCTCAAGGACCAGTTCCCTGATTAAAACAGCAATGATAAATCACAGAGTATTCTCCAGTGCAATGCACTGTTTTAGCCATACAAAATGAAAGAAAAGGATATGAAATGGTAGGCCTTTGAGAATCTATATAGTGAAAGGGAGTTCTGAAGTCTACGGAGAATTGCTCGTGTGAAAATATTTAATTTCTGTCTCTCTCTCTTTCTCTCTCATCTTCTAATAATCTCCAAAGTACTTTTCATAGTTTCAACTCAGAACCCAGAAATGAAAAATAATTCTAGAAGGAAATGACTAAGTGTAATCGTTATTAAAACTATATTAACAATGACAAGTGTATATTTTAATAATTACACATACTATATTTATTAAGTAAACTATAGCTTAGTACAACTAGTATTGTCAAAGTAAGCAATAAAAAAATTTAAATTGCAGAAATAATATTAACTTAATCTGATCCTTCAGTTTAGTACTTATTCATGTGTATATACGTCAAAGTCTTTAGTATAACCTGTATTTATTTGAATTGTAATCATATATATTTATGTGTGCATTTCCTGTCACATTTTATTTTTTTTCCCATAGAGTGCATCTCATTTATTGCACAGGATAGGCATTGTTCAATTAATAGTTATTCATTCTTAAACTTGTCTCCCTGGGCCTCATTAAAACATATAATTCAAACAATGCACTGCATTTTACATCGAAGGAATATCTTTGTAGACATTCTCTACTGTTGGAATTCAGGGATTACAAACAGGAATGTTTTTTATTAAAAAAAAAAAAAAACACAAACAAACAGGAAGGTCTTCCATGATCCAAGGAAAGAAAACAACCCACTTTGGTATTTTATTCTACAAAGAATATAGTAAGTGTACTGTGATGAGCAGGTCAACAAAAAGATGTTGTTCTTTCCCCTTGGAGCCAAGACAGAAGATGCAATTACACAACCAGAATGACTCCAGGTTGCTTCATAGGTAGTCAGAACAGATCCTCTGGTTCAAAGTGGTACTAAGAGCAATGATCATGGATATAACTGATAGCACTATATATGACTAATTGTAAAAGACTCTGGAGATCTCTAAGGGGTGTTGAAGAAGCAGAACATTAAAGCATTTCCCAGAGATTCATCCCATGTCATGAGCAAAAGCAGTCAGGGGTCAAAAGAAGTCACAACCTTCTTGTACAGCAAAAGAAGGATGTGCTCTTTTTAGAGCTTCCTGGAATCAATCTTCCATGAATAGAATGGCTAAAGTAGTCAGGAGGGATAAACATAAGAGAGAAGTAAAAAAACTGAAAAAATGTACATACACAGTTTGTACTAAAACATATATATAACCAAGTTACAGATGGACATAGAGGAAAAACTATTTAATTTTCTACGTGATATTGTGAGAAATCTAAGTAGTAAACAAATGCAACTGGAATTGCTCATGTCTGAGAAGAGTTTGACCTACTTAGGAACTACTGAATTTGGGTTGAAATATTTCAGTAATTCCTAAATGAAATTGTATTGTAAGACTCAAATTAGTGGAATCTTTCCATTGACGATTATAACCTATTTAGGAAGAAGTCAGTGGGGAAAAAAGGAAGGGGGAATGGTAGAATATGTCAAAAATAATTTGAACTGTTTCTACATTACCAGCATTGTGTAACAAATAAATGCTTGTAATTAGGAGTAACTGTGGCAACATATAAAGCACTATAAGTGGAGCTCCAGATTCACAATAGATAACAGGATGATCAACTTTTTAAAAACCAATATGTCATGCATAGGTGGAAAAAGATGCATTACTGTCAGGGATTTCAATTCTTACTGACACGTTGGAAGTCATAAGCAGGGAGCACTTCAGTACTTTCAGGATTTATAAAATTATAAAACATAACCTAAAACTAAAATGTTATAACTACTATAGACGAATTGCAGGCTTCTTATCTCCATATATAAAGAAGCATTGGTCTCAGAGCAAAAATTAACAACTGATACATTACAAGAAATAATGAACAATTGATAAATTACAAGAAATAACTTATCAATTATGTCAGAGAGTGCAAAGCAAAGTCCCAACCTCCACCATATTTACAGTTCATTTAAATTTTATAGGCTAGATTTATGAGGTTGATAACAATTATGAGTAAAATCTATTGGGAGAAAGTAATTAACTGTGACTGATATTGGGAATTCCTTAAGTGCCCAAAACTTCTGGTGATGAAGAAGGATATGCTAGTTAAAACAGACATAGAAGGTATCTGAAAACATCAATTAATTAACTAATAATTATCATAGAAAAGAGGAGGAGCTTGTAGTCATAAATGCAAAAGATAAGAAATGTAAAAGATCTATAAGGGAACAAAAGAAAAAAATATGGTTAATAGATATATGTGACTGGTAGCTTTAGAAAGCTGTGTTGTGTTTTTTTTTTTTTTTAACTATTATACATTTTTATAGTACACAGGTGGTTGGATAATAAGCTTCATATTTTCAGTGTAAGTACACTAAGGCTTACTACTATTTAGCTTTTTTAATCAATTACTTGAGGAAAGACAATGTAAATATATTACTGTAACATTTGTCAATTATGTAAAGATCTGGAGAACCAGTAGTAGGAAAAAGACTGTCAAGAATGCAGAATGAACTCTACTTCTTGGTAAAACTATTGTGGGAAAATTATGTGTTTCAATGTTGCCAAATGGCAAGAACATAATTATGAACAAGGAATGTAAGTCATTCTTCAGGACTGGGAATTCTAAGGAACGAAAGAAATATTGAGTGACTTAGAGGTCAGCATGCGTAATTACTTGAACGTGAGTTTTCATTGTGGAATACCGTAGTCCTTGAAAGTTTTAGCAAGAAAATGCCAAGTATGAGTGAAGAGATTATATTACAAATGTACTGACACTGAAGACATCAGTGCTAGATTATTGTGTCTAATTATGCGTTCAAAGAAGACGATGAAAAATTATAAAAGTTCAGAGAAGTCCATGGAAATGATTAAAGGACTAGAGAAAATGTCTTAAAAGAAAAAAAAAAGAAAACAAAAAATCAGAATAATACTTTAATTTCCAAATTGAAGGTTAAGAAGTGACATGATCAGTGATTAAATGTTCTTTCCTGATGAAATATGGTAACAGAGAACTTCTCAACCTGGAAACATTAAGGACAATAATCCCTTATTATTTTTCCCAAACAATGCCAATATTTCTGTGGGATGATTCTGATTCCCAATTATATGTATTTTCAAGCCTCAAAATCCTTCCCTGAAGGTAATTTCTGACCCCCATATGATTTTAATTCTCAGTCTCAGAATGAGAAATAGCTGGGCAATTTCTGCCATAATTATCTGTTGAAAACTTCATCTTGAGGCCTGACAACGAAAATTTGAAGTAGTTAAAATCAGGCAGTCTTCTAAACACCTAAGGATATGGCCTCATCATGCACAATCCTGACCTGCAGTGTCACCTTCTGAGCTAGTTATAAATTTTCCTTGCTTTCAACCACATGACCTCACAGTTTCTTGAAAGTCAGTGTATGCCCTAATCTACATTTCAAAACTCAGCTTCTGTGAATAAACAGCCCTTATCCAGAGTCACAAATAAAACAGTGGCTCGCAATAAGAACATAAAACAAATCTCCTGATTTCTGATCCCTGTTCAAGTCATCACAAGAACTCCCTGCTAATAATATTTGGTGATTAGCAGCTACTTCATTGTATCGACACTGCAGTATTTACATGTACTACAGACTCTGAATTCCTATTCAGAACTCCACAGTCTTCAACCTGCAATTTATTTAGCCAAACAAAACAGAAATAATTCAAATAAAAGCAACACTTCAAAACTGTGGGCTATCCAGTTTCTGGGTAATCTCAGACATTAAACTTCAGTTTACAAGGGAACCTCAGTGTAAAAAAAAAAAAAAAAAAAATCAATTCTCCTATAAAATGTAGAGGAGAGATAGTGGATGTCTGAGCAAGGTTTTGAGGCTTCCAGTCCTAAACTTAGAGACTTAAGCCTCCGGCTTTAATCCTAGGCACTGGCACTGTGCATATGGAAAAGTTTCCATGTGCTACAGTTTATGTTCTAATCTAAACAGTACAATATAAACTGGTGCATGTGTTATTTCATGGATGACACAGTTTTCAAGTTATGACAGTTCAGTAGTGTCCCAGACTCTTGGTTCCCACACATTCCACCCACCCCTTTTTCATTTTCCACAACTGTCATCAAAAGCAGCTTCAGAGCGCTGGAGGACACTGAGAGAAAAGAGAGAAAAAGATATGTAATATATTCAGATAATAAATTGTGATGGATCTGTGTTATGACATTATCTGTTGCTATGATGATAGGTCAGGATTGCAGTCAGGCAGTTTAGAGCAGTTAGTTTAAGAAAACAAAATTATTCCCAGTAGATTTCTCAAGGCCATTACAAGCAATACAGAAAATCTCTTTCCTCATCCTCTTCTCCTGCTCTCACTCTCTGCCTTCTGCCACAATGAATCATTATGATATACTACTTTTTTTTTTTTCAAATTCTTTTTCTCCAAATTGAGAAAGAGTACTTTCTTCAAAATAGTTTACTTACCTGTCCTGGTGAACATTAAATTGATGTCAAGGTCCCCTTGTCTTTGGACTATTTGGTGCCTTGCTTGCTGTTTTTAAATTACTTTGACCCTAGTCAGGTAACTTTGTACTTTCATTACCAGTCACATTTCGTGAGTAAATAAACACACACTTGCCACCTCTTCTTTAACTGGAATAAATTAAAACTTATGTTTCAAGCCTGGACTTCTGGTTTTTCCCTTGTCATATATGCAGTACCGTCCTTTTGCATACAACACAATCGAAGAGTTTCACTTAGTATGACATATGCACATGTGATTTTGTTTTCCTTCCAGAGGTGCAGTTCTCAGCGCAGATGGGAACAGAAAGAAAAGTACATCACAGCAGAATGGAAACAACATGCTAAAACATTACTTTAAAGATGTGCTCTTCGAACAAAGGCTTTCCAGAGCTCATTTGTTGTTGGAGTCACCAAGAAAAAGTACTTGAAAGTAACAGATGCTTTGAAGAAATGGGGAAATAAATCTACAACTGATTTAAAATACAAAAATCAGGTTCTGCTCTAAGCTGAATCTGTCGGAGTTATACCAATTGCAAACCAGGAAAGACTCAAGACCTACAACTTTTCATTGCTAAGAACCTAGGTACATACCAAGAGACACAATGAGATTTGTTTGGTACATGCTGCATCTGTAACTCCACATACTATTTTATAGATTTAACCTAACGCACCTTCCATCAATTAAATTAAATCCACCTGTATTTAGAAAATGTTAGTGTAGTTATTCAGATAGGTATTGGGGGAAAAAAACACCATAAAAGTACATAGAGAATATGATACATTTGAGGTTAGAACTATTGTGCACAACATGCATGGTATGTGTGTTCTCTTCCTGGGTCAGTAGAAAAATGAATAAATCTTTCAGTCCTAAAGTCTGATGGGTTAATCTATAGCTGCACAGCATGTTACCATGCACTCTACTTTTGTTAAAATATTGCTGATGCCTTCTGAAGTCTAGAAAAATTGGATTCCTTTAAACTGTCATCCACACATAGATTTATTCTCTAAGTTTGTGTTTGGTAATTTAAATTTAACTGAGATTTTCTGTTCTAGTCATCAACATTCAAGGCTTAACTGTGTTATCTTTCTAGTGTTTGCAGAGATTAAAAGGATTTTAATGGTAAATTAAGAAAGATAACTTCCCTTTCTACCCTGTATTATACACTTTTAAAAATGACTTTTCTTGTTGCCACAAAAATCTTTTTGAAACACAGCATCCTGTTTCAAAGAACATAAACAACTCAGAGCAAGTTAATGATCCCTAGCTTTGATCATGCATATCCCCTCCTGTACAAGTAACACAATGAAACCAATAGGATAATTTATGCAAGTACAAGTCCTCCATGCTAACAGAAGTTATCAGTTTTGTGACTACTCTCCTTTCTGATAATATTGAGATGAATACTGCTGCATCTGAATTCCAAAGTTTTATTTTACTTCTGTAAATGAAGTAGTGTTGCTACCATTGGTAGAAAAAAGATTAATTGCCCTCGTTAATGTCTTCAGTACAAAGGAGTCTATGCTTCTAATGAGATATATCAAGGAAGGATTTAATTTGCCTCTTCTGTAGGAATTACCGTTTATGAATCACACACTATTATGCCTACATACAGGGAAGAATACAATCTTCTTCATCCATTCACAGTAGCAAACAACAGCATCCAGAACACCTATGTATGACAATTTTTAGATTTTGGAAATTGTCCAAACCTATAGACCTTAACTTAATTTAAATATTCCACATAAAGCAGTCTGATTCCTCACCTGAATCCTATTCAATTCATTGAGTAAAATGTATATTTTATCAAGAATAGCACATATATTTCATGTGAATTTCATGACTTAATTATATCTGTAACATGTTTTATGTTGAAATAGAATGATATTAAAATCATTATTTAGTCTGGATACAATTGCTCACTGAGATGTTGCACTGCAGATAAGAGGAAAAATAAATTTAAAAAACCTAGCCTTTATACGCGTAGCTGCATCACAGGTGGTTACTAAGACCAACATGTATTAGCAAATCTAAAGAAACAGAATGTCCTGGTTTCAGGTAGGACAGAGTTAAATTTCCTCCTAGTAGCTGGCAGGGTGTTATGTTTTGGATTAGAATGAGAAGAGCGCTGATAACATGCTGATGTTTTAATTGTTGTAGAGCAGTGCTTACACCAAGCCAAGGACTTTTCAGCTTCTCGCTCTGTCCTGCTAGCGAGCAGGCTAGGGATGCAGCAGGAGCTGGGAGGGGACAGACCCAGGACAGCTGACCCAAACTGGCCAAAGGGGTATTCCATACCATCTGACATCATGCTGAACAATATATAGGGGTGGCTAGCTGGGGTGGAGGGGGGGCCGGCTGCTCGAGGATAGGCTGGGCATCGGTCAACAGGTGGTGAGCAATTGCATTGTGCATCACTTATTTTGTACACATCATTACTATTAATACTATTATTATTATTATTATTATTATTATTATTATTTTCCCTGTCTTAATAAACTGTCTTTATCTCAACTCACAGACTTCACTTTCCCGTTTCTCTCCCCCAACCCGGAGAGGGAGGGGGGAGGGTGAGCGAACGGCTGTGTGGTGTTTGGCTGCCAGCCGGGCTAAACCACAACACAGAAGAAGCAAAAGTATTAGTAAATACATTTCATTGAAAAATACCATATTGTTGTGTGATGGGACTCCAAATTGAAAAGTAGAATTGCTCTCCCTTTCCTTGAAGAACAAGTACAAAGACATGCCCTCAAACATCTAGAGTTAACTCACTTATAATGCATTACATAGGAGTGAAGAGCTAAGTAATTAGGGAGAAAACAGCTGTGCAGGATGAGCCAGATAAAACAAAAGTCCTTAAAAGGAAGTTATTGTTGAGCCCTGGCAACATGTGACTTCTCCTTTGCTCTTTGCAGTTCAACCATACTCAATGGTTTGTGGGTTGGCTAAAATCCATCAAGTCCCGTTCCTCCCTTAGGAACACAGAGAAATTCCTCTTCTCCTATCACTGCTAAATCTCAGCTGGGCAGCTCTTCCCTTCTGCATGCACAACTACCCTGTTAGCTCAAGGCTCTCTTGATTCTGCCCTTCATCTGCAAGCTCCCAGTTTGCTGGCTTGCACCTTCACTTGCCTTTTGTCTTCCAGTTCTGGCAACACATGCAGGACATTCCTGGAGGGCACAAGGTGCTTTTTATGCTGATCTTGGTTGATCTTGGGAGATAAGCAAATTCCTTCTCCTTTCAGGGAGCTCCCTTGACCCAGAGGGCAGCACTTGAGACCAAAGGGAACTGTTCTCCCTACTCTGTACCAACAACTTTTTAACACAACATTTATACAATAAAATGAGAACAGACATTTTAACTAGATTTGTCTGTCATGCTGTTAAAAGTCAGATTTGCAAGGAAAATGTCTTAATGCGGCTGCTCATAATTTTCCCCTTAAAATTCTAAGTGTGTGGTTGGTTACAAGGTTGATTTTATTTTGTTTCCCAAAACTCCTGTTGAATTTCATTTACAGAGATTTCAAAATGTGGCCCAGTCTGTACAATACAGGTTATAAACCTCAAAACACTGTAAAGATAGAGTGAATACCACACCATTCGTGGGTATTTGGAAAATAACCATATAGTTGGCATCTTCTTATGTCAATCATCAATATAAATTATTACATTAGTATTAACTCAGAAAATAACAGCATTAGAAACCATGATTCAGACCCACAGAATTTAATCATCTACTACCATAACTTTTGAAAATAATCACGATTGAGCATATGAAGTTGATAAAGACAGTAAGTAAAATGCTGCCATCACACGGTGAAACAACTGGGAGCAAACACCACAATGGGCAGTAGTGAGGTGGAGACAAGCATTCTTCTATCATAAAACCAATTTTGTTAACAGTTAAGGGAGTTGCAAAGAGTAAATCCTATCTCTGTCATTCAAAACCTCTCTGCAATCAGTTGTCTTACATCAGAAACTGACTGTCTAGGTCAGCAGTCTTGTCAAATAATTTGTTATTATAGTTCTGCAATACTGTAGCCACTCAAAATCTTAAAAGAAACAAACACGCGAAAACCTACTATTTTTAACGTTTCAACCACTAGCAAAAGTGTGCAGTCAGGTTTCCCTCAGCTGGCAAAATGAAAGTTCTTGGTGCATCCAGAGTGGTAGAAAAGTCCCAACCTGGGAAAGTCACCTTCTTGATTAGGGTGTCTCTCCAGACAGGTGTGTAAAGGCAATACTTCTGACACATCTAAACTGTGCTCAAACCAAGCTCTTTAGTGTCCATCATGGTCAGTCTACATACAAACTTCTATGAACTCTGTGAGACCTAAACTTGAAGCCAACAAAAGTTTCAGGGACAGCATTCCCATTACTTGTGCCAGTTTGTTTTTTTTTTTTTCCTGGTAGACTGATATCTGCCTTTGGGTAGGTCAGCCTATAACTCATAAAATCTTTTAAAACAGGAAAAAAAAATGAAGACTGATAGAGTGAAAGATAATTCCACAAGTGATGTGGTAACAACTTTCTTTTGACGAGCTTTTTGCCAGACAGAACATCACCTACTGAAACCACAGAATCATAAAACTACCCAGTTTGTCATGAATTTTTGAGTTACGTTTACAGTAGTTGTCATTTTTTCCATCTCCCTCTCACACTCTTTAAATCAACTAAGCACTGCTTTCTGTTCAAAGTTGTAGAGAGGTCATGAAAGCTGAAGATGTTACTTGTGGTGGAAAGCATCACTTCATGAATTTAAAAGATGTGTGTGACAAGGAAAAAAAAAAGTTAATTATTTTCATTAATGGTACACTGTCTCAGTTCCTCTCTGCTGTAAACTCTGGCCAGTGTGAATCATGAACACTAATGAGAATAGAGCAGAATGAGGACTAGGATATTTTGTTTTTTTTGGCTCCATTACTGACCGTAAGAAGGTTCCAAGGTGCTACAAGGAGATAAATTTTAAATTGCTAAAATAAGTTGGGACTCCCACTGCATGCAAGAAGAAGCTGTGTTCGTGTATAATTATAGGATTACGACCTATTTTCCTACTCAGGATCTGATCAGTAGGTTTGCAAAGAAGCCTCAGCTTACATTTAGGTCTTAAGGGAGTTTATTCTCACTCTAGACCATTCCTTTAAATTAGCATAAAAGGAAAAAAAAGCACTGCACTAAAATCAGATATTATTCCTTTTTCATTATTTAATATTGTTTCAAGGAATCTACTATTCATCCTAAAATACCATTTCAATGGCTAATACTTCATTAGATAAAAATAATCCGAAAATCCACCATACCTATTTTGCAATAATTTTATTACCTTTTTGACATTTGCAACAACCCTTTCTTTCAGCTGTCTATGATCATTTTCTTTCTTAGTGGCCCCAATCTGCTATCTTTCAAAGTCTGCAAATTACATAATTTTTGGATAAGTTATATTACCCCCACCAATCTCACAGTCTCTAAAAATATGTAACGTCCGTAATAAATTTCTCTCTCTCCTCTTTAGGATCAATGTTTTCATAACTTTCATGTACATAACAGTTTCTTCTACAAACACCTGATAACCATCTGTGTTATTATTTGGGCTATAAAATGGTCCCCTTTTTTTTTTTTTTTTTTTTTTTTTTTTAATATCACTGTTTTGCTGATTGGATCTCTATGTTTGCTGATTTTTTTTTTTTTTTTAAATCTAAAATTTCTTTTGTAGTTAGGTCGCACAGCATCTAAGTCTTCTGGCTAGTCAATGAAATAGTTATGAATCCCAAAACAAGATCCAATGTAAAAAAAAAATCATATCATTGTGAGAAAATTGTAAAATAACATATCTAAAAGAAGTATTTTTACATATGAACTTGCAGCTGTTGGTGTTATAATACATAAAAATAGACCTCAGTAGTAACTGCATATGAATTCTGAAGAAATCAAAGAATCAGTTACATATACTGGTATGAGTAAGTATACTGATATAATCAGAGGAGAAGTCATATAAATGATGTGACATGAAGACAGAATGAACTGAATTGATACACAGAAAGAAAAAAAAAAAGAGAGAAGAAAAATAAAAATAAAAAAAAAGCTATTCCCTTCATTTTCAATTTTCCTTTCATTTTTTTTTCTTAAATTTCCATGTCTTCCCAAATGTAATATTCACCCTTGTATTAGTAGCAAATATTACCAGCTGCCTATTATCAAAATTATAATGCCCATTATCTTCTGAACATATTCTTTTCAGCCGACATAGCAACAAGATGGATTATCTTACTTAGTATGCTTGTAACTATATATGGCTTGAATGAATTCTAACTACTTTGGTAGGTAGAATTGGAAAAAAAAAATCTACATTTGTTAGTTATTACTACTTGGTTTTCTCGAATACTTTCTATTAATAGAAATAAGCTACTGGTGACTGAAATGATCAAAAATAAGAGGAGATGGCAAGTCTTCTAACAAAAATCTCTATTTTCAGTGTCATTTCTTGAATAAAAGTGCACTGTTTTAGCATTAGATTTTACTAATTTAGAACAGTATGAAGTACTGCACAGTAAAATCAATTATCTAATGAAATACACTCTTATAGCATTCAGAAGGCTATTTTTTTTGTCTTTTACCAGCTTTTCTGTTGTACGTCTGACCAATTGAAACTTTTAGATGAATATTAAAAAGGAACAAAATATAAACTACAAAAATCACAAAAAGGAAATTATATAAGTCACAAAAGGAAGGAAAAATATTTCAAATGCAACTTTGCTCTTGTGAACCCTTACTTATTTTAGTTGTGGTTAAGGAAGACTTCACCTATATTAATAGTCCTATACCTGTTCACAAAGTTAGTATCTACATGGGCATTAGTGACTACTTTGAAGTGTTGATTTGTCATTCGTAACATGGGGAATCAGAAAGAAGCAAATGCAATGCAAAATCTTTCTGCTCCTCTTTCTCCTCATGAGCTATATAAAATGTTTTGCTTATCTGCCCATAAAAGGCAGGACATGCTCCAAATGTGGGGTCCTCTGGCAGAACCTATTTTACAACAGAATGTAGGCCACTGTATATACTGGGGTAGAAGATAATTGTAGGGAATTGCAGCAGGATTGAACTTTGTTGAAAGCTCCTACACATTCAGAATGTAGAACTGAAGCCAAAGCCTATAAACTGTTGGACATTTTGTGCGGATTAACCACCGTTTTGTTTATGCCAGCTGTAATTAGACCATATTGCAAGCCATCATCACACAAGCAGACTTTATTATATCTAAACACTAGGATACACTTTTTAGGAGTTATGCAAACCTACGGTAATTGTGGGGTGGTTCTACTTCTATAGTACATTGAAGAAATGCAGATAGAATGTGCGTGTTTTGTTTATTGTTAGTTTCTTGGTTAGTTATTTCCATATGATTTTTCTGTTGCACAATAGACAAAATTGGTTCGTCCCTGACATAGCTCTATTATGGAACTTCCATTGTCAAATGTTTCTCTATTGCTCAGGCCAATTTTAAAATATATGACATTAGAGCCAAGCTTTAGTTAGCACAAAACCAGCAAACTAAACTTTTCATTCTTTAAGTGCTTTCCTTTATCAGTTAAAGGCTAAAAAAAATGGCTTTTTAGCTGGCACCCGTGGCTTTGGGGAGTGTTTTACAGTACATTTTTGCAAACCACTTTTTTCAGGTTTATTGGCCTCACAGCAGAGATTACAGAAGACCACACAATTGGAATGATCATTTTTCTTTGCATTAGCAGAATGCATTTAGAATGGCAGGAGCTAACCTTAGGGGAACCTGGACTAATGAATGATACTTTATGGAAAATGTTTCAACATTTAAGAGAGAGTACAGAGAGGAATCTTCAAAAGTGTCTTGGAATTGAAGTTCTAAAGTCACAGTGAAAGCCAATGAAACTGTGCTCCTAATTCTCTGGGGTTTGTTTTTGTTCTAATTAGGCCCCTGTCTCCCAGTCTTCAATTGTTTATAAGCATATTGCATGGAGAAAAAATAAATAAATAAAAAAGTGTTTTAATGATTCATGAGGTAGAAAATTCTTCTTCGTTTAATGCAGTGAAACAGACACGCTTCTGCGAGAGAGAATCTCCTTGCTGTGGCAGGTTGACATGCAATAGTACATGTAAAAATGTATGTTTGAGCAAAGAACACATCTAGAACAAATAAGGATTATGGAATCCTACAAACTTGTTCAGTGGTTACGAAAAGGCTCATTGCCTTCCCTTGAATTGACATGTATATATGAACTGATATGATTCCTCTTTCTTTATTCTATGAAACAGCTATATGAACAACAGCTATTCCTTGGATATGGAAGCTCATCTTTTTTTATTTATCTTTTGGCTGCTCATTTCATAATCACATCATAAAGAATCACTGAACCAGTTAAGAAAAACTATTATATCATCTCTTTAATCCTCTTTCAAAGTTAACACATGATACAGTTCTCCCACAGAGACTAGCACAGACAACTGTCTTCTGCAGAAATTATGTGAAAATACAGGAACATGGGTCAATCTCATCCATATTCATTGACTTTCTAGGCACATCTTACACCAGGAATGAATTTGGAGACATAAACAGTAGTTAAAAATAAATGCTTAAAAGCTAGCCCCATATACTGTTTTCATTACATGTCTGAATAATGCAAAAATGGGGAATGAAAATGCAAAACATATTGTCATGATCTGTAAGTAGCACTGTTTATTAATACAGTAGTAGTTAAAACAGTTTTCAAATAAACTGTCAGCCAGCCAAAGACATCTTCTGTGAAAGCACAAAAAATGCATACCACATACTAAGTAAACAAAAAATTATTTTATGGGTGTGTTCTGCATGGTATCACACAAGAAGGCCAGAGAAAATCAAAAGCTGAAGGAGTAAAATAACTTATGTATATGAATTTATCACCATGGATGTCTTAGAACAAAAAAAAAAAAAGTAAAATATTAAATATAATTAAAAAATAAATAAAAAGGTGTGAAACTTACGCCTTTATCAACCCCATGTTCAACACCACAAAGACTAGCTAATTTCCAGAGTGCATAACTTTATTTTGTATGTTCTGAAGATTCAGGAAAGACTGAAAAACTTAGATGTTTGTTGAACTGGAGAGCTTTTTCAATGTTCATGAGAAACTAACATTTGTGTATATATAGCTCTTTAACCAATGCCTCACAAACATATCTTTATCAATGATCTGGATGAGGGGATTGAGTGCACCCTCAGTAAGTTTGCAGATGACACCAAATTAGGCGGGAGTGTTGATCTGATTGAGGGTAGGAATGCTCTGCAAAGGGATCTGGATAGGCTGCACTGATGGGCTGAGGCCAACTGTATGAGGTTCAACAAGGCCAAGGGTCGGGTCCTGCACTTGGACCACAACAACCCCATGCAGTGCTACAGGCTAGGGGAAGAGTGGCTGGGAAGCTACCTGGCAGAAAGGGACCTGGGGGTATAGGTTGATAGCTGGCTAAATATGAGCCAGCAGTGTGCTCAGGTGGCCAAGAAGGCCAATGTCATTCTGACTTGTATCAGAAACAACATGGCCAACAGGACTAGGGAAATGATCATCCCCCTGTACTCAGTTCTGGTGAGGCTGTACCTCTAATCCTGTGTTCAGTGTTGGGCCCCTCACTACCAGAAGGACATCAAGGTGCTGGAGAGTGCCCAGAGAAGGGCAACAAAGCTGGTGAAGGGTTTGGAGCACAAGTCCTATGAAGAGCAGCTGAGGAAACTGGGGTTGTTTAGTCTGGAGAAGAGAAGGTTCAGAACAGACCTTATCGCCCTCTACAACTACCCTAAAAGGGGTTGTTGTGAGGTGGGGGTCAGTCTCTTCTCCCAGGAAACAAGCAATGGAACAAGAGGAAATGTCTTTAAGTTGCACCAGGGGAGGTTTAGGTTGAATATTAGGAAAACATTCTTCACTGAAAGGGTTATGAAGCATTGGAACAGGCTGCCCAGGGAAGTGGTTGAGTCACCATCCCTGGAGGTATTCAAAAAACATGAAGATATTGTGCTTAGGGATATGGTTTAATGGTGAACTTGGCAGTGCTAGGTTAACAGTTGGACTAGATGATCTTAGAGGTCTTTTCCAACCTAAATGTTACTATGATTCTACAATTCCTGCTGTAATCATCTAAAAATAAAATAGTATATAATCTGTGACTTATAACATTGGCTTTTGTGGATCAGTTTGAAGGTTGGGAATACAGACATGATATTATGCACGGAATAGGGTGTAAAGTAATTCTTCCATCCAATCCACATTATAGCAATTTATTTTTAAAACAGAAGACATTTAATAACAATTCCAATCTGATTACACTGAACTCTCAGAATTCTTCTATTCAGATTAGGACAGATCATCTTTACAGAAGAAAAGATTTTTCAGTTTATTTTGCTGTGCAAAATGTACAGACTTTTTTTAGAGTTTATGTGCATAATATGTTTTTTTTTGTTTGTTTGTTTTTAAATTGGTTGTTTAACACTCATGGTAAGAGTATTGGTTAGTCTAAAAAAGAAAGAATTTACAAGGATATCAAAACTCTATTTCTGCTTTAGAAACTTTTGTGTATATTTCTTTGTTTTGTTACATCTTTCAAATATTAATATTTTAAAATACAGGCCATATATTGTTGTTTGCTTATAGACACATGGCAAAAACAAACAAACAAACAAAACAAACAAACAAAAAAGCAGTCTTCAAGACACACTAAAAGTTGAAAATAAAAGATGTTTAATTTGTGATGCTGGTCATGTCCTAAAATATGACAACACATGTCCTAAAATATCACATCACTTAAATGACAATAAGATTTAATCAGATGGATCACGTGATTGGCAGCAGTTGGAATAAAACAATTTGCAAACTTCTTTGACTTGGTGTACATTTGGGTCTGATCAGTGTATCAGACAAATGTGGCTAAATGTAGAGCTAGTGTAATTCCCTTAACTTTAGGATTCATTAATGTTTAATGAACTTGAAACATGGAGCAGAAATAATATATTGTATTTATCTGGAATTTTTCTTTTGTTAAAAAAAAAATAATTAGTGAACAAATGCATGTGAAACTATTTTTGTTGAATTTATTTTGTTAAGCTTTCTGTTTATAAACTGAACAAGCCATTAAAAGCCTTCCACATTTCTCAAACAAACAGTAAATCTCTACATCTCAAAAATGTATTTTCTCTAGCACTGGAAGGCACAGTTAAGCAAAATTCTGGACTCCATGCCTTAAATCTAGGAATTAGAGCTAGATCTTTTTCCCCATGCAAAATATTAACCTTTGCCAAGTACATTAGACAATAATTAAAAACAGGTCTAAATCCTTTATCAATCAAGATTTCAAAGATGTTGCAGCAGACAGATGCTGTTTCAAGCTAAGATGAAAGCTTTACAATATCATGATCACAATTTATGCAGTATATGGCCCTACAACCGCAGTTAAACTGAGGGAAGATTTTAAAATTGTGGCTTTGTTTGAAAAAGGAGAACTAGCTCCCCGCTTGCAATTAGTAGGTGAAAAGCCAGGAGAAGAATTTCACTGATACATGCTTTGAAAAGATACCTTCCTTACATGTGTAGCTGATAGGCCTAAAGTGAATCAAAGTGTCTCCAGAGGGAATGAACGGTGGTTGTGATCATGATACCTCTAGGGAATGAATCTCTTCTAAGCACTATTTCAAACCAGACTGGCCAATGGGCAGCATAATCCAGAAATACAATCGCTTTTTCTTGTGTTTTTTTTTTTTTAATTATTTTTTCTTTGTATTTATCTATTGTTTGTTTTTCACCATGGGCTATGTAATCTTCTAATTTAAACTATGAATAAGAAGATGAAGAGTGCCCTTCAACTCCAGTAAGAAGTAGAAACAAGCTATAGTGAAGGTAGCTCCGCAGGTTATTTTATTCCCTTTGAAGTGAATACACAGATCTTTTTTATTCTCATTAATGATGCATCTAAATACTAATGTGATAGTAAAAACTAATCCAGCCATACCATGGTCATTTAGATATTGAATCCTCTAATTATTTGACTTAAACTGGGATTCTTATTGCTTTCCATTTTCTGTAATGATTTATTGCACACTTAACATGTAGTTTAAATAAAATATGCCTGTAAAAAACAGATTTGAAAATGGTATGGCAAATTTGTTAAACTCTCATAAAAATTTACCATCAGATTTCAAATGAAAAAACAGTGATACCACTTTTAATTGTTATTCATTTGCTTAACAAAATGAATGGTTTTGAATTATGAGAGCACTGACATTAACTTGGTTTTCTAGAAAATCCTTAAGCAGTGATCAAAACTGCTGTTCTAAATTATCATCTCCTGCTGATACCATAAACAAAATATCATGCTTGTCATTTCACCTTTCTGTTAACTACTGTGTTAATGAGCACTAACTATTTTTATCTGATTTTCTGTTGTTTTCTAACACAGACAAAAACATTAAAATGACTTAAATTTTTCTCAAAATTTTAATTCCAGAATGAGTTTATATAAACATACTCACTATGCATGTTTCTTAGTATTGAACCCTAGCCACTAGTGTTTTGTAAGAAATGGGAACATTTTAGCATTTACATTCCTAAAGGAAGTTTCTTCTTTACCTAAATGTGATAACAATTTGCATGAATATCAAAGCTGCTATATACAGTTTGACATTATTCAGCACACAGATAAGGTAACCCATTTGTCACATTGCTGAGCTCTTCAGTCAGTCTACAGCTGAACAAATTTCTTTGGCTTGCTTTTCCCAGGAGAATTAGCCTGGATATATTGCTTTCACAGGAGACGTTAACCAAAAGCATTGCTTTCTTTCAGCCTTGCCCCAAAAGTCTCTCTTGACAAATAAGAAATATTAAACACATTGTTTAGATTTCACAAAAGCTAAATCACCACAAGGAGGAAAGAATAGGCAACTTGAACATTCTCTAGAAAGTTAAATTAGGAAAAGACAAACCACCCAAGAGGGAAGCTTTTGTAAGATCTTTTATGACAATAAATAAGAAACTATTCTCTCATCGAAGAATCCTTCCCATTGCCAATATAACTAAGCATAAGGATAATACAGTTCGCATTTTAAAACTCATAAAATTTTGGGTTTGCTAAATTAAGGTTTTCTAATCATCTCTACAGCTGTTGTCTACCTGCCTGTGAACCTGTTATTGAAAGGAGATCCAGAGGGACCACCCATCCAGAGACCATATCACCAAACAGGGAAGTGCCAAGTTTAATCCTTCAGAGGGCTTTTTACCCCCACCACATATCCAACACTTCCATCAAGCTACAGGGTTGAGTGACAAGAGATTTAATGTTTTGTAATGAGAGGCTAATTTTTCGGGACTTATACTGGGGACAGGGGGTCTCTGTAGCAGAGCTGTGTCAATGAAAATGCCACAATGGTGATATCACATCCAGGTTGCTAAGATTACCACCTACTGATGTCCCAAAGGTGGAGACTAAAGAATGAACTTCATAGATTTAGCTAGGAGTTCATGTTACAGAATGCAACCATATGTTGGCACTTAGGTTGTGGAAGCAAAACTCTCAGCAATGGAAAGAACGGGTAAGACAAAGGGTGGGAGAGAGAGAGAGAGTCACAAACAGATTTAATAAAACAGTAAAAAAAAAATTAAAAATAATTTTTAAAAAAAGGTATGATTTGTTGGATTTTTCAGAGCAAGATAACTTTTCACTTAAATTTGCTGAAACACCCACATACCAGCTATTATAAAGTAACGGATTTTTACTTGTATTTATCATTTGGTCACACCCTTTAATACAGGGAAGCAGAGGCCAGAAAATAAACTGTAATTGTCTTTAATTGCTTTAAGTATTATATTTGTTTGTTTAGATTAAACCTGTAGAAAATCATTTATGGTTAAAAATGTGTTGATTGTAAGTTAAGTGCATGAATACTCTGATTGCCTTAGGGTGGGAAGAAAGACCCTCTTATCACATACAAAAGTACTCCACCCAGGGAATGCATTCAAAAATTGGGGTCAAATGTGCACCAGCTGAGCTAATTTATGAATGCTTCATTTGTCAGAAGAAAAAAATATCAAGAAAATAATGGGGAAAAAATCTGATGAGATCCTAGACTTTCACAGTAAGATCAGGTGTAAACAACAGCTACTAAAGTAAGACATTGTACTATATCTAAGTAACATGACTGAAACAAGGGATAATAAAAATATACTTTAAGTCTCCTAAAGTTAACTTGAATATTCTAGGGTGAAATTCATTACTGTTCACTTTTCCCTAAATTTTCTATGAGCAGTTCTCTTATTCTGTGCATCAGTTTAGAAAAGAAATCTTAAACAGTTTGATAAAGGTAATTAACAAAAAGTTAATTTGTTCAATGTTATGTTATGTTATGCTGGGAACAGGGCAAATGCATGGAACAAAAAGAAAGAATGAGTTTAGAGGGTATCTTTAAAAGGCTTTTATTTCTCAGAGAAAGAAAAATCAGAGTAACAAAATGTTTACTGAATCCCTAGAAGGAAGAGGAAATGGAGTGGTTCTTTTTCCATCTTGTAAGGTTGCTGAGTCCTTATTTAAAACAAAAAGTCATTACCAACTTATATTTACTATATGGATTAAAATGTTGGTTATGACCCATGTTTGTCTGTTTACACGTATGCTTGGAGATATGATAGGATGCTTTATGCAGGGGACTGAGATTCTATTTTAACAATTGAGCACATATTTTCTGCATATTTTTATTTCCCCATCTGAAAATGACTGGCTAAAACAACGGGAAAAGAGCTGGCATTCATTAGATGCCAGTTCATATCCCCGCATAATGGTTTAGGGGAATAATATTTTTCCAAATTACCTGACTGCTGAGAGTGCAACGTCTTCTTGGTGATCATCACATATGTTGGTAATGGAAGCTATGCTACATAATTAGCTAAATTCTGTGTGAGTCTACCTTTTTACATTTTTCAGTCAATATAATGGACCATATTTTCAATATTCTGCCTATATACCACACAAGGAAATTTTAGTTAAGAGAGCAAATCTCTTTATCGTTCCTAAATAATGTTATAGAATCTCACAAGAATTCTCATTAATTCTTTTTCTCACTGACATGAGTGTGAAACAAAATCTGTTTCTTGTTCTGCCATATTTTCTTGCCTAGTGTAATCCAATTGGGAAAGAGGAACTTTAAAATGCAACTGAGGAGCACGAAATCAGTGTGCTTAGCACATTTTAGACATCTTTAATCTAACAAATTGAAGTAAAAATCTCAATTATGACAGAAGTATAGGGTTCAGCACTTAAGTAAATTAATGGAGTAGATTCATGACCTGGTTCAGGCCAAGCCATAAGCTGCAATTTTACAGCAATACTTTAACAGTTACCAACTACTTACAAATAGATTATAACTATGCTGAAAACAACTGCATTTGTTTTGATCATCCATCAAGGTTTTAGTATGGATATAGGGTATGAGTTTCAATATGGATATACTTTTCTAATTTCTTGACCCTAAGGATATTTCATTTATTTCCCTATCGGTGGGTGAAAATAGCAATAAAAGTGAAACACAAAATGCATTTCAGATTAGATGTGGACAGTGTTGCATTCACACTAAAATAATAGAGGAATATGCACTTGAGAGGACTTGGTTTTATGAAGACAATCGTGCTATAATTCATGTCTGCTCCACATTTGAGACATTTCTCCTCTTTTGCAAGATATTTATCACTTACTGTGCACAGTAAGTCCCTTTGGAGTTTTACTCTTCCCAATCCATCAAATTTGAAGGGCCAAATTTAATGCTTGAGTACCAGACCAAATATTTTCAGCAGTTAGGTGGTATAAAGGGATAAGATGGAAGGAGGTATCATCACTGTCACTGCACAAACAACTGACTCTATAGCCTACACAAAAGGGTGGATTATACTGACCCTCATGAAGATATTGAAATCATATCAGTATCAATGTTCTTCTGATCAGCAGAAATCAAACATCAACAGCAAAGATGTGTAAGTTTGTGGACAATGAAGATCACACATATATTGCAACTGTAACAGAAATTATAAAACAATTACCTTCATGCTGCTTTCTGAATACCAGATAAGAATAATTATTCTCTGCATCTGACTGTGGTACTATTTCATTAAAAATATATATGAGAAATCAATTAAAACACAGGGAAAATGCAAAGGTCTTTGACTTCACTACTTTATCATGAACCATAGTGTTAAGCACATAACACTAATCTTTAACTTTACTCTGGAACTAATTTCTCTCTACTAATCGTTATAAAAGATGTTAAAAAATACTTACAATTTTGAATGTATCCATGTTGTAGTTACTGACTCTAAAAGATTTTACTAAGGTACTCTGTTTGGAGAGGCTTCATGGTATTCATGTGAGTCTTGATTCCTCAGGGTCCCCTCCAATGATATTCAAAGTCATGGAGTTAAAGTTGGCAGGTGAGAATATGTGCAGTACCTCTTCTATCATTATCATATATAGACTCATAGAATCATAGAATCATTAAGGTCGGAAAAGACCTCCAAGATCATCTGGTCCAACCATCTTTCAATCCATTTTTTGAAGTATCTTTCAGTAATGAGCACAGTGTGAAACTGAAACACAATTTACCCTCTTAATGAGTACTACTTATAATAACTATATATGTCAATGTAATACATGTTGATATGAGAGACTTTATTTGTATCTGTTCTGAGTTTAAGATATTGGCCATGACATTTTACTGCAAAACATAAGTAAGAAATAATAATAAAATGATGAACAACAAAATGGTTTTGTGAAAGTTAGAATTAAGAAAGGTGACTTTGGAGTTAGAAACTAAATTATAATTGTTTTAAAATAGCGCATTAAAAACACCAGCTTTTTTCTTCTTTGCCTTTTGGACAGAAAATTATGCTCAGATCTAGCTCTACAATTTTATTTTTTTTATATTAGCTTAGTATTATCTTCTGAAAGAAACGTAGAATTGAAATTTATTGGTTGCATATAATACCCTAATTTAAAAAGAAGAAAATAAAAATAATTCAGATGCTTGTTGTATCTGAATAACCCATTTATTAACTTATGAAGTTATGAGCTATTCTAGAAAAGAACTGCTATAGCAAAATATATGATTCTTTTTTTTTTAACCTCAATTATCTTCACTATCAATGTTCCCCTGTGTACAGTCATATATAATCAGAGTTCTCACAGCTTCCCTTGCAAAAAGAGTGAAGAGAAGCAGACTATCACAAACAATTATAGGAACTTATAGTCGTAAGGTAGCTTTCTGAAGTTGGAAGACAGAAAGACCAGTCTTACTGAGGACTTTTGTAATTGTCTTCAAACAGGCAAGAATTTTGTAGCAAAACTTCTACAGATTTCTATATGTAACATAAATAAAGACAGAAGAGAATAAAAACACTGCATAAATTCTTAATAATAAAATTAATACTATATGATGCAATTGGAAAAAGTGAATTCATTCTTTTTAATATCTGGGCTTTGGGAGAGTTTCTACAAAAATATGGTTTTGATCTACAATACATATAATGCACAACTCACAAATGTTTTTTTTTGTTGTTTTTCTTTTTTTTTCCATAAAGCAGAAAGAAATATGTGAACTGCTATGAAATCTAAACATCCTCTTATGCTGTGATAGAATCCAGTTTCAAACAGAACAGATCTGATTTCTAATCTGCAAGAAAATAATTTGAGAATCACAGATCTGAGGTAAACCCAGAAGAAAACTATCATCTTTGACCAAATCTTTCTATGAGGTTTTAAATTCAAACACAGACACTGAAAAATAAAGACAGTATTCCAATATTTTGGAGGAAAAACAAAGATGTTTGCAAAGCTTGTAAGAGCCACTAGATTTCATACAGATCTATAACCAAGTAATTGATTCTGAATGGAACAGGAGTAGTATATATATTTAAGATACATTTCATCAAAAATGAAGGAATTTGAGGCTTAGAAAACCTCCACATAATGAAAAAAAAAATACACAAGTTTACAAACTTTTATGACATGTGGACCCATGAGCTTTTTTGAAGGAAATTATAAGCTCCTATCTATTAGGAGTTCTGCATAGGTAGACTACCACACAACATTTAGGAATCTGTTTTTCCCAGTAACATTTGCAGACAGCTTTAATGCAGTCCACTTATTTTCTCTCATGCTAAAACTATATTGACAAATTAATGGGTGCTAAGGAACATTTCCAAGCACTGAGAAGCTTCATCATTTATACTGTTAAAACTTTTGACACAGACCAATTAGCACTGTCCCAAACATCTTGTGGGCATAGTTCAGAAGACAGCAAAATAATGCATTCCTAGTTGGTAGTTTACAGACTTACCTTGACTAAAATAGCTAGATATTTTAGCAATATGATTGAACGTTGCTCCACACAGCCTGGAGTCAGGATTGGAGAATATAGTGATCTTTTCACATTTAATATGCTGATATAGAGACAGCTTCAGAGTCTGGAGATCACTAGTTTCAATTGTATTAATGATATCAACAAAAATTACTGATGCAAAAGTAAAACTAAAAGTCTTTAACAGAATGATGGAACAAGGTGCCCCCAAAAAATAGTTGAAAAAAAATACAAAAATACAAAAAATAGTATGGAACGAGACTATGAAATTCCTTATAAAAACAAACCACAACATATGAATACCAATTTTGCTAGGTTTTAAGAAGATTCTCAGGAACATCTTTTGTAGGAACAGATTTTTCACAGAAAGAGTTATAAGCAGGTTCAGCAATATATTTTCCCAGCACTTCAAATTTTATTATGAATATATTCATAAACCTTGCATGTACAGTTACTCTCAAGACTTGAGTGAGGCTGGTTAGTTTTTAAGAACTTGTGTGACTGAAACTCTGACCAGACTGAGAAATTTGAAAACAAAAAATTCAAACCTGGCATTTAGGATCCAATAAAAACTTAAAAAGATTCTGGGTAGAAGATACCCACCCCCCCACCACCACCCCCAAAATAAAAAAAGATGACGATCAAATAAAAACATTGAAAAGGTTAAGAACTATTAAGAGTTCTAATCAGAGATTAAAGGGTCATCCTGCTTCCATCAAAAAAAATAAAAATGCAGAAAGCTTATAGGAAATGTGGAAACTTAATTAACACTGCTTCTGACAAGACAGTGAACCACAGTTAGCTGGCAGATGTATTACTCCTGGCTTTGTACAGGATGGTCACCTCATGAACAGGGACATAGACAGAGCAGAGGTGTTTAATGCCGTCTTTGCCTCTGTCTTCAACACAAGTGATAGGCTCTGGACCCCAACTGCTCCAAGTTGGAGGACTGTGACTGTGGGAATGATAAACTCCCAGTCAACCCTGAACTTGTGTGGGATTTGTGGCTCCAGCCAGATGCATTTAAGTCTATGGGGCCTGATGGGATTCATCCCAGGGTATTCAGAGAGCTGTCTGATGTCATCGCGATACCTCTGAAATACTTTTCAATGATCTTGGGAATCTGGACAGGTCCCAGTTGACTGGAAGCTGACGAACATTGTCCCAGTTTTCAAGAAGGGCATGAAAGAAGATCCTGGTAATTACAGGCCTGTCAGTCTCACTTCAGTGACTGGTAAAATTATAGAGATTATTCTAGTATTATTGAAAAATACCTGAAGGACAATGCAGTCATAGCCAACACAGGTTCACAAGGGGAAAATGACTTGGATGGAAGACTAGAAGGTGTTCTGAGTAAGTTTGAGATGATATTAAACTGGGAAGAGCTGTTGACCCTGTTGAGGGTAGAGAGGCTTGCAGAGAGATCTGGACAAATTAGAGGGCTGAGCAATCACCAAGAACATGAAGTTTAACAAGAGAAGTGCTGGATTCTGCATTCTGGAAGGGGCAACCCTGGCTATATGTACAGACTGAGGGGCGAGAAGCTGGAGAGCAGCCCCACAGAAAGGGGTCTGGGGGTTTTGGTCAACAGCAAACTGAACATAAGCCAGCAGTGTGCCCTGGCAGACAGGATGGACAACCATACCCTGGGGTGCACCAGGCACCGCATTGCTAACTAGTCAAGGGAAGGGATTGTCCCACTCTGCTCTGCAGTGGTGTGGAGTGCTGGTGTAGTACCTTGAGTAGTGTGTGCAGTTTTGGGTGCCACAGTATAAGAAGGACATAAAAGTATTAGAGAGGAGGGCTATGAAGACAGTGTCCTCAGAAGAGGGCTATGAAGACAGTGAGGGCAAGATACATGAGGAGTGGCTGAGGTCCCTTGGTGTGTTCAGCCCAGAGCAGAGGAGATGAGGGGAAGCCTCATGGTGGCCTGCAGCTTCCTCAGGATGGGAGAAGAGGGTCAGGCGCTGAGCTCTGCTCTCACTATTAATTTGAATAAAGTATCTGATAGCACAAGTGGCCTCCATGGATCTATTTACATTTTAAAATTTAAAGTGACAGTTTATCATGCTTGTAAATGACACGATTTTTTATTCCTGATTTTACATTATTTGCTTGTTTGAATAGAATAACACTATGACAGCTTGCTATACAATTGGGCCAAAATCTTCTGTTTTTAGAGGAAATTATTACTTCAGTTGCATTGATCTGGAAAAAAAAAAGTAGCAAGATAGGATGTAATTTTTTTCTTTACCAGTGAGCAGTCTGTATGATGCCATTGACCTAAATTCGTGATCATCGATTACAATTCTTACTGTGTTACATAAATAAAAAGATTAATGACTTGGGCCCAGATCCTTACAAAACATTTAGTCAAGTTGAATCCCTTAGACTATAGGCTAACTAATATTGTGGATTTTTTTAGAGTGTTGTATAAATAAACACAAAATTTGGGTTATAGATAACAACCCAGATTTAATTTGCTTTTACTTCAATAGCACAGCTTCCACCTACTCAACTAGAGCTGTGCATATGTAACATTATCAATGGCTTGTACCTGCATGTGGTGGTTTAACCCCCGCAGGCAGCTAAGTACCACAGAGCCGCTTGCTCATTCTCTCCAGGCAGGACGGGGGAGAGAATCAGAAAGGTAAAAGTGTGAGAACTCATGGGTTGAGAAAATGACAGATAAAGCAAAAGCTGCACATGCAAGCAAAGCAAAACCAGGCATTCATTCACTGTTTCCTATCAGCAGACAGGTGTACAGCTAATTCCAGGAAAGCAGGGTCCATCACACGTAACAGTTTCTTGGGACGACAAACACCGTAATTCCCAATGTCCCGCCCTTCCTTACCCATCTTTACCCGTCTTTTCCTTCTTTACCCATCTTTTATTGCTGAGCATGACTCCATGGTTGTGGAATCTCTCTTTGGTCAGCCTGGGTTGCCTGTCCTGGCTGTGTCCCCTCCCAGCTCATTGTGCGCCCCCAGCCTCCTCACTGGCAGGGTAGCACAAGAAGCAGAAAAGTCCTTGGCTCTAACACTGCTCTGGAACAACTGAAAACACCAGTGTGTTATCACCACTACTTTCATGAAAAATCCAAAACACAGCATCACACGAGCCTCTACAAAGGAAATTAACTCTATCCCAGCCAAACCCATGACACTGCGCTATTAATTTAACCATCTATTTTCATGAACTTTGGATTGTTCCATCCTTAGATAAATGGCATGCATAGTGCTAGTACCCATGAATGAAAACTTGTGTTATCTCTGCATAAAAGAAAATTACAGCAGTGGAATTGACATACTCTCTGCAGGAGGTATGGGCGATGAACAACGGTTCATATTCACATGACCAGCAATTAAACATAGGCCTTTTATTCTTGTGAAATGATACTACAATACTTCCTCAACAAGAATGAAACAAATTGATTTCCAAACGCAGCATAGTAGTCATACATGAATGCATGCTCTGTACTACAATACTGCGCATTTGCCAGCTAATCAGTGCAGAGCTTTTGATCTTGACATTCTCTCTCTAATGTAGAAAATAATGAATCTGTCATATGAACTTGAGTAGACCGATTAAGTCACAAGCTTGTTCCGTATGTTTGTTGCATATACCACAGGGAGTTGTGATAAGTAGCTTTTCAGCATATTGCAGCCAGATTCCATTTCACGTAAGCTAGGATTCTTTTGTGTTAGAATGAGAAAAATCTGCATATATTTGCCCCAGTTCTCTAATTTTCTCCAAATCTATTTTACTTTCATCATCCCTCTTCAATTGGTGCTCCCAAAGGCCAGTGAATATCAACACTGTAAGAGCAGTGTCTTGCAACGTCTACAATTATCCAATGACTTGATATGGCAGGCTAATCGCATCAAATTGCAGCTATATCCTTTCAGCTTGGTTCCCTAGCTCCAAACAATCAACATCACAGAGAGTAAGGTTCTCTGCTTTAATTCTCTCTAGGTAGTCAGAACGAGTCCTGTATCACTCTCACAGCACTCAGTGTTTGAAAACCATCTTATTTTTAATCCAATTATTTTGATTCTTGGGCTCTTCACAAAAACAATACACTTCATTCAGCCTTAAATTGTAAGCTAATTACCATGGTGATTTGCTTAGACCATAAATACCTATTAGAAAGAAGGCTACATTAGTCAGAGATAAGTTTGCCAGCAAATCCTTAAGGGATGCAAAGGAGAAACAGGAGTCATTCTCCACCTTAGAAGCTGTTTCCAATTATTACATATCCATCTCCAATTGATATTTTAATCCCTAAAACAGTTTTTAGTGTCCATTATTGTTAACCTTCTAAAATTTCCAATTACTATCTAAAAAGAGGTAGTGAAAGGAAATAAAAGGAAAATATCCAAGTACTGAAAATGCATAACCTAGAGGTTTTTAGTACAAAATACAGTCATAGCAGATCTGAGCATTTCCTACAGGAAAGTCAGATAACTTCAATATCCAATTTAAAATGCAAACATTTTCAGAAAATATGAAATAAATAAAAAATATATTGTTTACATTTTTTTGCAAGTCCCAAGCAATCTGCTTCTGAAAATTACATCTCCTATTAAGAAAAAAAAAAATCTTAGTATACAGTATTAAGAATATAAACTGTTATTGATAAGTTATTAAGTAATGTACTTATAAAAAATTAGACAAATGATTATGCAACTATGAACATGAGCTTTCATTCCTTACAGAGGGTTTCACTTCATTTATGCAAAATCCAGTATTTTGCAGTGTACTAGAAATTCTACAGCTGTAGCAGCATACTAATTTTTAAACAAAAATTTAAGACATAGAAAATATATGGTATAACTTAGGTGGTGGTGGTGATAATGAATAAAATTTCTAAAACACTCCCACACACGCAAATTTCAGAATTCTGTCACAGAAAAATCCCAATGGCACTACAGAAGTTATGGGCACTGCATTAAGATGGGGATGCTCTGACAGAGTCATTAGCTAAATGTCAGCAATAAGAAATTTAATGTTGTTATTGAAGTGATCACCAACTACTTAGAAGAGTGGCCATAGCTTACATCTTCAAAGGTGTAGGCTGTCTTCAGAAAATACTATTTTTAAATCATTTAAGAAAAAGACCACTTCCCTTCCCCAGAACAAGTTACTAAAGAGCACTACAACAGAGCTGAACATTCAGTGTACCTGCTCGGATACTCAGCCTTACTGATATATTTCCCAAACAGTTCAAACCAATAACTGTGCACAGTGTAAATCCATTCTGCATCAGTGACAGATCTCAAAGCAAAGTACAGCAGCAACATCATTGCCCTTACAACTAGCTGTGGAGAATAAGGTAATGATAGTTTTGTCTCCTTTTTTACCATGACCAGGTTAGATCAATTCCACAGGAAATGACATACCCCAGCTTCCCTTAGGCTGGATCTACCCCTGATGGATGGATTTACTTTCCTTTTACCATAATGGTGCAGTTTTATAGGTTTAGTTTTCTCGATGTACTAGCTGGATACAGCTACTTGAAGATGAATCACTATATTAACCTGTGACCCTCCTCCTCATCCAGTCCCCCCACTTCCCCTCCCCTCCCCCCTCAAAAAAAAAAAAAAGTGTCGGGGGGAGTGGGGAGATGGAGAGGGAGGCAAGCCTAAAACAGGGACTGGAAGAAAGCAAAGGAAACAGAATATGATCATTTAACGTCTGTAGTCTTATCAGGGTCTTACCATCTTGGTTTGGTGTTATTTGTACAACTTTTATTTATTCATAATACTTAAGAAATCACTGAAACATAGATCAGAACAATAGGGTATATGTACAGAAAAAGTTCACAGTGGGATTAGGAATAAAGCAGTAGTACAGATCATTTGATATTATTCTGTACTAACACATGATCACATTAGAGTTGAAAGGCATTGAACAGTTTAGTTTAAAACAGTGGTGATTCACCATGACAAAAGATCCTTTTGCACCACTGAAGCACACATAGATCTTCAAGAACAATAATGGCTAGATGTCAGGTGACACTGCTGAATGGTATAGTAACATTAAATAACAAGGCAATGAATTTAAAATATTTGTCATTCCCCATTAGTAAATACTTTCCTACCTGGAAAACCTCACTAAAGTGCTCTCTCATTAATCTTACTGTGAAAAGAGAGATAAGGCAAATAAAAACCACACACCTGCATTCTGGAATTGAGCAGTCTGGAAATAAAAAAAAAAAAAAGGGGGGTGGGGAGGCAGACAGCAGCTCTAAAGCAGGAGACCTTTCTTTCAATTACATAATAAATTCAAGGGAAATGCCAAGAGGATGGCAGGCTACACAGTTGAGAAGAAAGAGATGAAACAAGAAAATTGAGAAATAAAGACATTAGGTGACCATCTAGGTAGAGGTATGTTAACACATGGGGAGGAGGAAGGAAGCATTAAAAATCATTCCACCCACTAGCATTTATTCTTCAAATTGCAGATTTTGTGTTAAAGGAATTTAAAACATCCATTAGCCTTTCACGAGGAGACTAGGTCATGAATTATAACTGCTAGGGGTGCAGTTGAGGGAAAATCAAGTCTGGCACATTTTTGAGCTAATTTAAATATTTATCACATAGTAACTTCTTATGCAAATGAAAATGATAATGTAGATTTTGGTCCTTCTTATTCAGGCTGAGTAATAACTCCTCACTGAAATCTATGCTGCCATTAAGAATTGTAATTTATGTTTTCAGAGTCAGGACCATAGAGGTGTTATAAACACTAAACAAAGTTGCTATGTTTACTAAAGACGTGGTCAGTGAAACTGTCTCTACTACGTCCTTTCTTCAAAAATGGCAGCATTGGGAAGGTATGCATAAAGGTCACTATTTAAGCTTTTTATTATTATTTTCTTTAAAAGAGAAAATATGTCTCTACTGGCTCATTGAAATGAAAAAATAGACACAAAAATAAATATATGACCAAATTCTTCTCTCTTTCACACTGAACCCACACAACTGGTTCCAGTGGGGGTGTTCTGCTGCAAGAGGAAAGGTCTAATGTATTGCATTAATGAATGATAAAAGTTTCTTTCACTTTTCCTTCTTGCTCTGCTTTCATATTAAAGTCTTCTAGTTGTGCATTTTCCATTATTTTTTCAGTCTTTCAAAATGCTAATAGCTTGCTGAGAAAGCAATTTCCACACCACTCCCACTTCATGATGCATAGAGGATATAGATTTGTAACAGCTCAACAAATACAGATTCAGTATTTGGCTCAAGCTACAGAGCACATTTTTTCTACTACTCAACGTGCTGAATTTGCTACCTCATCTGGTGGCCATTAAACCGATGGGGACTCAGCACCATAAATCAGGCACAGATAGGGAAGCGCGGGCTACTAGCCAGTGGATTATATGAACAGGGCTGTAGATGTCCTAAAGTCTTCAAAAGAGATTTCAAATTCAACCTCAGTTATGTGTTATCCCAGTACAGAAGGGTGAATTTCACCCTCAGGGATTTTATACTAGCTCATATAGTAGTCTTATTGTGGAAAATTCACCTCTGCCTCAATTTACAGTATTCCCTCTCTCTCTTCTTCTCTCCACTTCCTATCCTCAGGCCAACAAAAGGAAATCTGGTTTATATTTCTCAGCACAGCATTTGTTTTCACCTCTGACACACACTGAACAATCTATGCAAGCAAGCACCACGTTACCGGCAGTGCCACACTTCTCACCTCGCAGTCTAATCACTCATGGCCTGCAGCGCCTTGTGCCCAGCTCACAACCAAATCAGCAACACCCCTCCTGATAAAGGCTTATCAAGGGATTTTATTCTGGGAAGTGAGTAAATGTGCAAGATCATAATTTTGACTTAAATGGAAGCTTATCTTCCCAAAATTATAAGCAGCACTTCCTTAAAATGGACGATTCCTGTTACACATCTGTGTATAGCCAAGTGTCAGAAATCAAAGGTAAAACAACCTTCCTGTACATACCATGTTTCAGAATCACCTTTGTTTCAGCAGCAAAACTCTTTTTTGAGAATAACAGCTGAGTTAAACTTAAGCAAATAGAAAATAACATTGAGCTAGGTTCCTATAACTAATCACTGACTTCAGCTGAAAGAAAAGTAAAAAAGTTGATAAACCCTATGCAAACTCCATTTTCAAAGATACCTTAGTCTGTAAAGGCATGCTAATTGAAAAGTCTTGCATCTGGGTCCTTACAGGATTTACCTTAAGCTGGATATCGAGAGTGGTGCTCAACAGCCCCTTGTTATATGCTTGAGTAGCATGAAAAGCAAACGCATTCAAAAACTGTAATAGTATTCTGAACTACCATGAGCCTATGACTTAATAAACATTCATATCACTAGCAATTCAGGATAGCCCTGATTTTTGATTCATTATTAAAAAAAGAAAAAAAGAAAAAAAAAAAGTAATAATTATTGCTTTAACACAGTACAAACTCTCAGCTCTGGACAGGCATTCCAAATTTTTCTCATTTTACATTGCCTTTTCAGGCACTTGGAGGTTCATGTTACATAAATGTTCGTGCTCATGCTTAACATTCTGTAAATGAATTTGCAAATGGCCTCACTGAGACCATTTCTATAGTTAAAACTATGAATGGCAGTACAGTGGAATTAAGTATCATTGTTCTAAACATTATATACAGACAACTCCTCAAGGATATGTGTGTAAGTTAAACAGACTAAACAGACAATGTCTTGTATGGAAAGCAGAGGCATAGCAACCTATATTTAACTTAGTACATTGCTACACTTCTATATATGAAACCTTCACTTGTTTTTTTAAGCACTTTTAAGTGTTGGTCTAAATCAGTTTGACTACTGTCAGCAAACCTTGTTTGAAAGAAGAATCAAGAGACTTGCACACATTGCTAGAGCAGCTGCCTGGCATAGTGGCAAATAGGACTGAAGTCTCTGCAGCTTGCTTCAAATTGCAACAAATTTGTGTTCTGGTGATAAGCACTGAAACCCTAACTGTATGCTTGTAGGAGCACTCCTCACCCCCCCCCCTTTTTTTTTTTCATCTCAGATCTTCCACTCTCCTATTGACACTAATCTTATCAGAGTTCCTCCCAAGGCATCCTTCTGTTACATCAGAGTGTCATTTTCTTCTCTCAGATTCTGACTACCCATAAAAATGAGACTTCTCTGCTTCTGTATGTGTTGGGTTAGCCTGGGCAAACAGCCAAACTCCCACCTAGCTGCTCGCTCGTTTTGTCCCTCAGTAGGATGGGTGTGGGGGGGTGGAAATAGTGACAAGAAGGATGAGAAATCTCATGTGTTGAGATGAAGACAGGGAGATCACTTACCAGTTACCATTACACACAGAACAGTCTTGACTTGAGGAAAATTAACTTCATTGCCAATAAAAACAAACTTGGGTAATGAAAAGACAAGCATTAAAACAATATCTTTCCTCCCCCCTCCCCTAGTCTCCACTTCACTCTTTCATTCCCAACTCCTCTAACCCCTACTCCTAGAGGCTCAGGATGATGAGGAACAGCAGGCGGGTTATGGTCAGTACATACTGGTTTCTTTCTCCTGCTCTTTCCTCCTCATACTCTTCTTCTCCTTCTCCATGGGCTGCAGTCCTTCAGGCAATATCCATCTACTGTGGCGTGCAGTCCTCCACAGGCCACAGTGGACACCTGCTCCAGGCCTGGGGCACCTCCTTCCCCTCCTCTCTCCTCTGACTTTGGTTTTCTCTCTGCTGTTTCTCAGTCTTTTTGTTCCTCCTCCTCTGCCTGGTTAGCATTTTTTGCCCTTTCTTAAATCAGCCCTATCACTGATGGGCTCGCCTGCAGGCATGGGAGCTGTCATGGCACCAGCTGGAACCGGCTGGAGCCTGCTGTGTCCAGCACTGGGCAGCCCCTGCCTCTCCTCACAGAGGTCCCTGCAGTTCCCCACTGCCAACACCTTGGCATGGACACCCAGTAACACTGTGCCAGATGTATGATTGTTATCGCCTGTATTCAAAACTGAATTTAGGTACTTTGATTAAAACCAGTTCAGAAAAGTTAATCCAAGAAGCCTGTCCAGCTGCCAGTTCACCTCAGAGATATCTGAATTCACAAAAGGTACCCTCCTATTGCTGTGGTATCAGTCTGCTTTCTCATGTGACAAGTGATGATAGGATGCAAGAAAAAAGTCACGAGTTGCACTGGGGGAGGTTAGGAAGAAATTCCCCATGGAGAGAGTGGACAAGCACTGGACTGGGCTGCCAGGGAAGTGGCAGAGTCCTTATCGCTGGAGGTATTTTGGAGGTATTTAAGAGATACGTGGACAAACCTACAATCAAATGGCCTTACATGCCCTTTAAAACGACCTTTATAGCTTAGCCTAATTCAGAGCCATAATGTTGATGTTAGGTTAGGGATGTACCAAATTTACCATGCATTAACAAAACAGTACAAGTAAATGTTTTCATCCAGCTAATTGACCAGTTTGTACACTGCACAGTCCACAAACTATGCCCAGATTGATCAGATAGGTTGATAATCAACATTTGATAACAGTTTTCATCTCTATGCTTAATTTGATAAAAGCATTCAGAAGTCACCCCAACCAGTAAATGAGTAAATAAATAAATAATAATATTAATAAAAGAATTAAATCATTTTATCAGTTTAAAACAAGCAGAAATGTTGAGGATACTCCCGTATCTAAAGAGACCTCTCCAGTAACTGAAAACTTGTGGGTAATGTTTTCAATAGCTTAATGTTGCTGTTGTACATTAGATGAAAACTGACTAGATATAATTTGTAAGTTCTTTTAGGAAGCTAAGATGGGAATGATAAAGAGGATGTTTCAATATTTAATATCATTTATTTTCCTTTTAAATGCATTTAAAAATTTTAACAATGCAGTCTTAAAATGAGAGAAGCCTGAGCTTACATATGCTAAACTTTATGAGAAACTGAATTCAATAAACACAAGTTACAATAATGAATTGCTGACATATTTGGTCATAAATTTGATACAACTAAGATACATCATGATAAATCTTCAGATAAAAAGTTTCATTTTAATTGTCAACATGACTTCATAGATACTTGAATTCATATTTAATTTCAGTAAGCAAACTTGTCTTGTTCTGATTGTATACTTTATGACAAAAATATATTGATTTTTCCATAAAAAAATAAAGAAAATCAAATATTACCAAAAGACTGAAACTTCATGAAAAAAAAAGAAGAAAAGAAAAGAAAAGAAAGAAAAGAAAAGAAAAGAAAAGAAAAGAAAAGAAAAGAAAAGAAAAGAAAAGAAAAGAAAAGAAAAGAAAAGAAAAGAAAAGAAAAGAAAAGAAAAGAAAAGAAGAAAAAAAAAAAGATAAGGATTATTTGTATGAAGAACAGTGTGTCTTGATTTGGTGATTATGTGTGTCTTTCAGGATATGTAATAGGAAAGGATCTAATGTACTTCCCTAAAATTTTTGTGGGTTTGTTGTTTGTTTGTCTTTGTGTGTGTGTTTTTTAATAGTGGAATACGTATTACCTTAGATATATCAGTAGAATGGAAATTTGCCTTTTATAAACAGATTTGGATAGATCACAGGAAAATCCCAAGTACTGAAACTGCTAGGCTAGGGTTTGTTTTATACGTTTAAAGCTATTCAAAAATTAAAATTAATTAATTAATTAATTAAAAAAAAACATTGCAATGAATCAGCAATTACAGTAAATACTATTTTAAATACTGCTCTGTTTAAATAGTACTTTTATACCACAGAAACAGAATAATGCATGTAAGAAAAATACATGACCTATTATGTTGTTTTTTTTTCTAAAACATTCATTGGAATTGAACTTTATTCCATATTTTTTCGTGAAGAAAAACTCCAAAACATAATTTCCGTATTTCTCCATTGAAATGGAGGCGCAGAAATACCATAGCTTCCCCAGATGACTTATAATTAATCCTTGTTGGTATTTTACATTACATGGTTGGAGAGGGGGTGGACAGTGGGTAGGAAAAGAGCAGACATAAATCTGTGAGCAGAGGCAGGTGTCCAAGACTGCTTTTTCCCATGTGAGTGTTCCCTTGTATGTTCGACCATCAGAAATCCCATAATCCTTCCTGCAGAAGGCTCCATCCAGCACAGCAGAACATCCCCATTCAGAACAGCCCTTAAATGTCAATGCACTTTCAGAAGGCTTGGTCAGGAGGGTATCAATTTATTGTCCCACTTGCTGGATAATAATACTAAACACTAGGCTATTACAGAATGAAGTAGCAAGTTGATAAAATGTTCTAAAATTAACATCCTGGCCTGCTCTTTCAAAATTTGATTGTAATTCTCTTCCCTCAAGAGAAATTTCCCTGCTCCTATTTCTTTTATCCTGTTAGCCTGAATGACATGAGGAGAGAAATCAAGGCACATATACTGTGTTGCAGTGGTTAATTTTGCTGGGCACATCTGAGATAGCTATCGACTTTTTCTTTTACTGAATGTTTTCAAGAGGCATTTCTACAAGCCTTTCACAGCAAGGTGGCACACCTCTGTGAGTCTGAGATTCAAATTCTACTAAGCAGGCACTACTGCAAGTAACTATGAAGGTACTTTGCTGCAAATCCACAAGGGTGGTTGTATGATTCCTATTAAAAATCATCTATTTTAAATGACGATAGGATGCTTGAATCCCTCTGTGGCTCTGAGACTCCAGTCTCTTAATAGGTCTCAGTCTACTACCTAAGATTTGGAACATAACAGCTGAAATAGGGGTCGGGAGGAGGGGGGCCAGGGATTTTGGACTAGAATCCTATCTTACTAATAGGATGCATTTTGTCAGTATATATTAATCAATTTTGCTTTCCATTAAAGTGTAAATTTTGTGGTAAATTTCACATCTATTGGGAAACCACAGAAATGTCCTAAATACTGTCATCACCCTAATAGTATTTTCAGAAGGTTTTAAACTGCTTTTATATAGCCAAAATTGTTTTCTCAGTATCCGATGATTATTTTTAAAAAAGCAGAGCACCTATATGTCCATACAGAGCTCCAACTTTTCATTTTCTCACTCTGTGTATTAAAGGAGACATCTTTCAGCATGTCTTAAATAGTCAGTAAGAAAGTAGGACTAAGTCTTCAACAGAGGGAAAAGAACTGGCAAATAACCACAGCCATGTCAGCAGATTCAAGTACTGACTTTCGAAGCTGCTACAACTAAAACCAACATATCCATTTCATCCATGCTCTATCCTGAAGGTTCAGAAGGTGAGAGGCAACTCTTGCTATGTATAAACAGCCATCTACAGAATATTTGACAAAGAAATTTTATTGTCTTAAAATGGCTTTGCTTCTACCACCCACAGTGTAGAAATACAACAGTGGAGCTTGTAAACCAGCTTCCATCCTGTTCTAATGATAGTTTAACAACCAGAAGAACTATAATGTTTAAATATAGAATTATTTCTGTTTACACATTTAACTATCCCCAGCGTTTCAGGGACTTTGGCAGTTTACATAATAACCTCTGAACAATAGATTTGTGCAGTCTACACTGGGTGAAATAATACAGCCATCCTTTAAGGGATTAAAAGTTGTAGCGTTTATGTTGATTTTTTTAAAATTGCAGTTAATCCTGTCTTTGATATGCAATGCCTGTGTTGGCAGCCTCCTGATGCTGACAGCATCTAGATTCATTTCAGGAGCTCCAGCTTAAATTTGCCACTCCAGCCAGACTTATAGGCACCAGACACTATGGTGATTTCTATGCTAGTAAATAGAACAGAGTACAAAGGCTAGCCTGCTGAGCAACGGGATATTTAGATAAGAAACATAAAGTAAATCATGCATCTGAAATGTTCTCTTGGTCTCTTGTAGATTTAAGTACTAATGCACCTATAGGTCCAGGTACTTGGAGACTGGAATCCATTCTGGCTGTTAGGTACCTTGTGTCCTAAGGAAGTTACCTGCTTGAAATATTAGCTAATATCACTCACATTCAGCTAATATTTAGCAACTTTCCTTGCAAAGTTTCTTTTTTTTCTTTTTTTTCCTTTACATTTCACATAAAACTCAACCACTGTTAGACTGAGATTTGAATTCACTCAGTTCCTTCAAAATTCAAAGTGAAATTTGGGATCTGGTTTGACTATATTGAGCTGGTCCATTAAACATTTGATCCAACACTAATTTTATCAAGTAAAATTGTTCTCAGCTTCTTTTTACCTTCATAGAATTATCTTGTACTATATTTACTTATAGCACTGACTGAATGAATGACATGTATATTAACCAGACTGTCCTCAACATGCAGTTGTTATTGGTTTTGTTTTTTCTTCACATACTTCACATTAATGCAGATCCTTCACAGATGTATCCAAAAGTACAACCAGACATTGCTGAACTGATAAAATAAATAATAAAAAAAAAGCTTTTATTGTTTTCTCACTTTTGAGAAAAACAATATTAGTTGAGTCAATCTCTCTTGATTTCATGATTTCCTTATAGAAGGATGAACTGCTGCGCTTGAAATTTGGTCCAAGGTCACGGGAAGCCCAGCCAAGTCTCACAGCCTGAAAGGTCAGAAGGAAGGTAATGAATCTGTAGCCTGCTCAACAGAGGCCTCAGGACTTCTGGTTATTATTCCTGCCTGAACTAAAGCTTTGACATCTTTTTTGATTCAGATCCCAGTGACTACACCAGAAGTACAATGAAGTAATGCCCTCTGAGTGTTGGTTCTACTCTCTTTAGCTGACATTTCTAAACTGTTATGATTTTTCCTTGGACTAACAGGGACACACAGGATACAGGTTGAAAACTGCAATAGTAAGCTGCATCTTCTAAGGGTAAAAAAAAAAAAAAAAAAAAAAAAAAGTGATGTAGAGAATCTGCTTTTGTTTTACAGTTATAAAAAAAAAAAAAAAGAAAAAAAGAAAAAAAAAAGAAATCCAGATTATTTTTCTTTGACATCATGTTTCATAAGAACTGTTTCATAGAGATTAAAAAGAAAAGCAATATTCTTTTTCACTAACCATATATTTTCTTTGCATTGCCAAAGAAAAGTCAATGTACTTCCACTGCCATCAAATCTAAGGTGGTAAAATTGTCTTTAGAAACTAATCAGTCCTTCAGAGTTGGAGGTCTGTTCAGGAACTTTGCTGTTACTAAATAGCATAGATAAAATACATTTGGCCAATGTGTGCTCTTGGTTTATATCAGCACATATATTCTCCAGCACTAAACACAGCTGTTAAACAGTGAGTGAAGGAAAAATGCTGTGCATTACTGTATTTCTCCATTTCATAACCTGAAGCACATGTTTGTGTTGAGCTCTGCTAACAGGCAACCACAACACCATTAGCCACTTCTTTTTCCCCACTGTTGGTAGTGTTTTTAAGGATAGTGTGGGAGATGTTGCTATGAAAGAAGGAAAGAAAGAAGGCACCAGAAAGGCAGACAGGAAGGCAGGCAGACAGGAAGGCAGGAAAGAGAAAAAGAAAAAGAAAAAGAAAAAGAAAAAGAAAAAGAAAAAGAAAAAGAAAAAGAAAAAGAAAAAGAAAAAGAAAAAGAAAAAGAAAAAGAAAAAGAAAGAAGAAAGAGGAGAAAGAAAGAGAAAGGAAGAGGAAGAGGAAGAGGAAGAGGAAGAGGAAGAGGAAGAGAAAGAGAAAGAAAGAAAGAAAGAAAGAAAGAAAGAAAGAAAGAAAGAAAGAAAGAAAGAAAGAAAGAGAAAGAGAAAGAAAGAAAGAAAGAAGGAAAGAGAAAGAAAGAGAAAGAAAGAAAGAAAGAAAAGAAAGAAAGAAAGAAAAAGAAAGAAAGAAAGAAAGAAAGAAAGAAAGAAAGAAAGAAAGAAAGAAAGAAAGAAAGAAAGAAAAAGAAAAAGAAAGAAAGAAAGAAAGAAAGAAAGAAAGAAAGAAAGAAAGAAAGAAAAAAAGAAAGAGAAAGAAAGAAAGAGAAAGAAAGAAAGAAAGAAAGAAAGAGAAAGAGAAAGAAAAAGAAAAGAAAGGAAGAGAAAGAAAAGGAAGAAAGGATCGTTTCAAAAACTGAACAAAAAATACACGGCTAAATTTCCATCATTGTTGTGCCCTAGTAAAGCTTATTACCACAGGTCAAAGGTGGAGACATTTTAAATTCTGATTTTGAAAAGTGGTGACAATTCAGTATCTCTATGTTTATCACTCATACATCTGGTTTATATCTGGGCATGGTTATAATTTGTTAGCATCTTGAAGTATTTTTCTTTTCTTTATTATACTTGAGTATACTGTGTCTAGATAGATGTCCTAGCAGTTAATTGACATAACGGAAAGGATTGCAAATATTAACATAAGACAAAGCAATATATAAACTAATCCTAGGAATGTAAGGAAGTTGTCAAAGACTGTTAAAATACAGGGTGAATGCAATGATAAATAAACCATAGCACATACAAAGTCTTTTCACAGCATTTTAATATAGGATAATAGCTTGATACAGAAATGATATAAATAATCAGTAACAACTAAAGAGCTCAACTGTACTTCAGGGATGGAGGTATAACTACAACTTTTTTTCACATACAGGATGTTTATACTTCATAGACATACTGCATGACTTCTGTTAAGCTCAAGAATGGCAAACAACCTATTACATTAAAGAAAGACTCATTTAGTACTACACTACAAATGTGTAAAGCTAAATCAAGTGAAGTCTATGAATATAATGCAAACTGGTATAACAATAGAAACTCAACAAATAAAACTCAGTGTTGTGGTACCAAGTATATGCAATGTGATCCAGGAATTAGGACATTGAAAATAAGAAATCAGTGAAACCAATCTGCCATTGAGTTTGCAACTATTAAGTCTTACATTTAAACCATCTGCTAAAAAAGTTGGGGTGCAGAATATCTCTTAGAGTGCTATTCCAGCTCTTGGCACCAGAGTTAAGACCAGTGGTACCTCTTAGCTCTTTTAAGGATACAGGGTTACTTGTATATTTATAGTCCAAAAGCTCAAGGAAATAATTTTTTCTCAAGAAAAGAAAAAAAAATTTTCCTTATATGCATTCACCGTTTCTGCTGTTAAGACCACCCAGTAACAGTACTGTCTATGACGCCATCTCATACACCTGAAATCCAATGCACCTAAACTACTGAACTAGAAAGAAAATAATAATAATAATATCCTGGAACAAGTTTCTGTGATGATTTTAAATTATTTTAAAGGTAGGGAATATATGTCATGAAAATCCTTTATCAAAGGTATAAGTAAAACAGAAATTCATTAATCAGCACAGATCCTTGCGTAACTAAATATTAGGTATAGCTAGTTATAATTATAGTTATATTTCTATAGCTAGTTCTTATAGCTATAATTATATTGTTACAGCTAGTTCTTATTTATTCCATAAAAAAATAAATTATCCAGTATAATAAGGAAAAAGATTTAATAAAATTTTGTCTTGATTTTGGGGAGAATATGGTGATTATAATGAACTACTTTTTGAGTTAATATATCTTCTTCCCATGATGACATACAAATTAGAAAAAGGTCATAAAACTGATCAAAACAAGACATACAATTGGTTGCTGTTGTTGTTTAAATTTTAAGTGCTGCATTGGTACAAAGATGTAAATTACAATTTGGAAATCCCTAGTTTTCTTGTAAGTGATAAAATATATCCAAGCCCACTGGCTCCTCATTAATCTACCCTAAATTCCACTTTCTCCCACACTTAGAAACATCAGTGTGTTTTTCAAATAATGTCCTCTGAAGAATTTATTGCTGTTTTGTCTATTCTTATTTCTAGACTGGTATATGACATACACAATCTTAAAACACAGTAAATTATGAAAAGAATATAGAGCTATTTCCCTTTATCGGAAAACTGTCTGCATCTTGCTTTTTTTTTTTCCCCTCTCACTCACTGATACTGTATTGCCAGAAATGATGTCATGCTATTCATATCATATCTCACAATAACACTTTTCTAGAGTAAACCTTAATCTCCTAAATCCAGTGTACAGTGGCTGTCCAAACAGAATAGATGTCTCTCTTTTTTTTAATAAAAGCCAGGTGATAAATTAAGTGCTTCTGATAAATGAGAACCCCACGGTTCTGTGGATCTAATTCTCCCATAGAGAGAAATATTTGACCAAGCATAATGTGTTTCTTATGAGGAAGGTATCTTTCACAAAGGAAACAAAGCATGGAATTTCTGTAACATTCCTTGCATAAATATTCTTATAAAGGTATTACATATGGAAATAATAATAAAAAAGCGCGCTACTTTCATCACTCTTTTTGGCCCAGGAAACAATAAATAGGTAGAAATCCTAGCCAATTTTTTCAAAGCTCTATGTCTGAAGGTAGTCCTATAAATTGTACCTATGTGAAAGCAATTTTCAGAGGTACTGAGAACAGTTCTCACTGATTCCCACATGTACATATAAGTGCTTATTTCTAGACACTCAACTTCAAAAATTTTGGCATGTAATTCAGCTATATAAACTCGGGATTTGTCCCAATAAAAATAAAAGCAAGATTTATCATTGGTTCTCCTGATATTTACTGTCTCTATCTAGCTACTTCTATGGTCCCATCAACATAGCTTTTGAGCACCTCCCAAGATTTAAAAATTAAAACAATAAATCTCTCTCTCTCTTATTTCCTGTCTTTCCAGTCTATAGAGCACAGTTTGATTCATTTATTTGGCTCTGCTCTTTCAGTCTGTGAGTTTGGGTAAAAGCTCAGGGAAAAATAAAAAAAATACAAAAATAAAAATAAAAAGGATTCTCTTTCTGAAGAATAATTTAGAGATACTCTAACTAGCTTTTCGACAAGTGATACTGGAACACAGTTCAGGCTATTTTGCACCTCTGAGAAGCAAAGCTTATACTTTCAGTTGCATTTTTCTGTGGTCATGCTGTCTCATGCATGAATCAGCTCTTTTGCAGCTACTTTGGGCTAATCCTACTCTCCAGCGTGGCCTGAAAAACAGGCATGCTATAAGTTAAATAGTGGAATTCCATTGTTTCGTTCCAGAAGTGATGAGGCCTGCAGCCATGCTGTCTCAGGGGTGAGCTGCACACACACATCTCTCCCAGACTGCTCATGTTTAGTTCAGGTCCTCTCACAGGGAGCCATGTTCACCAGCTTACACTGGCTGACTCCACTTCCCAGCGCTCGCCTTGCTTATAGTGTTTCGCTGACATATCTTGAGCTGAGGGGTGGATTGGGATCCAAAATTATCCCAGAGGCCGGAAGGATACAAGCTGTGGAGCTGTGTCCTTCAGTTAGGCAGAATGGTCCACGATAAAGCAGCACCTCCTGCTAAAACCTGCTCACTCCATCCTCAGGGTGTTTTCTTGAGTCCCTCTGGACACTTCCCCAGTCTTCTGGGGAATTATAGTCTCTGCTTTGGAAAAGGACTAAAAATAGTCTCCGTTACCTTAAAACCAATTGGTTGTTATTCCCTATGAAACCTATATATATATATACATATATATATATATATAAATTATTGTTTTACATGACTACACCAAAACTTCACAAGAGAGGCCCTCAATTCTATTCTGTGATCTGTGTGGTCCACGCAGAGAAGAATGTCATGATTTTGTGTTCAGGGTAGCACGTTGCTAAGCAAAGCCTACTGTTGTGCTTCAAACAAATAGTGGCTTTCTTGGTTTATGAAATTTCATTCCTGGGAATGAAGAGTTACATTAGTCAAGTCTGAGAGGGATTAATTTCTGCACCAGCAGAGGCAGGTGTGTGTTCTGGGAGAAGAAACAGTTCTGGCCCATGCAGATGGAAACTGCCTTTTTCAGGCATTCAGTAGCACTGCTGGGAAAGATTCCCATTTTCTTACTGACTTCACTGCAAGACAGCTCTCCAGATAGAGCTGGAAAGTTCAGGGAAAACAATTTTCGTCCAAGTGCTCTTTTCTACTTTGACAGATATTCCTTCCTTCCTTCCTTCCTTCCTTCCTTCCTTCCTTCCTTCCTTCCCTCCCTCCCTCCCTCCCTCCTTCCCTCTCTCCCTCCCTCCCTCCTTCCTTCCTTTCTTCCTTCCTTCCTTCCTTCCTTCCTTCCTTCCTTCCTTCCTTCCTTCCTTCCTTCCTTCCTTCCTTCCTTCCTTCCTTCCTTCCCCCCTCTTTTAAAAGAAATATATATTATTTCAGTTTGGCACTGAGGAAGGTGGAGATGATGCAGTTTCTGTCTAATACAGATCTGAGCTAAGCATGAATTGCCAAGGACGTTCACTGCTGATATATTAGTCCATAATGAAGCACAAGGTTTGTAGAGATGTTGAATAGTGCAAAGGACTTTTAATGATTTCTCCAGGAGAGAAAAAATGGAGGTGGAGAGATGTTGGCCATAAAACACCTCAGATACTACCCGAGGGAAAACAATTAAAACAGCTAAAGTTTTCACCATTTACGTTTGTTCATCTCTGACTGCCAGAAAAAAAAAAATACTGGAGTACTTAAATGAAACAGAAAAGACTATGTTTCTCCCCATGAAGGCACTGGAATCTGGCTATGATCAGAGTAACAAACTTACACTCTTTAGACATTAATACCAAACAATAATAATAAAGGTTGCATAACTTAGCATTTGCTAGTACATACCTATTTTTAGGTAGCCATGTTTTACAGAGCTTTTCCAGTGGTTTAGAGGAGGCTGTCTTTTTTATTTATATTTTTTTCAGTAGATTTAATAATAAGAAAAACTGCTGTATCCAATTTTTTGCTGAAATGATTTTACACCGGTGTTTAGCAACATGGAAAAAAAAATAGCAATATTTAACAAGAAAAGGTACTGAAAGGCTCTTTGCAAAACAATGCAGACATTTACTCTGTGCCTTTCTACTAATTAAAAAAAAAAAAAAAAAAAAAAAAAAAGATGGGACATTTACTTTAAATGTTAAACAATGAAATTTAGAGTCTGAGCAGTGAAGCAGGTTGCTGAGAGAAGCTGTGGAGTCTTCCTCCTTGGAGATCTTCAGAAGCCATCTGTATGTGGTCCTGGGCAACCTACAAGGTGATTGGGCAAGATGACTTCCAGAGGTCATTAGAGGTTCTGTGACTTCTCTACCACAGTCATTAAGCATGTCCATGACACTGTGTTCACTTGCCACACCATGAGACTAACAGTGTGGTAGAGTTTGCCTGGAGTTCAAATAAATACCATGTGCTCCCACATCTGACTGCTGAGGTGTTCATGCAACAAACCACAGCATGCACAGCTTAGGACTTCTTAGAGAAACACTGCAAAAGCAATAGCACTATTTTCCTAATTTTCCCAATATTGCACATGAAGTGGAGTAAAGAATTTAATTCAAGTATCTTGATCCAACACATATGTTACAATTTTATGTTCTCTCTATTTGTTAGGTATATACTTTTTTTGTTTTGTTTTGTTTTGTTTTGTTTTTCACATAAAATCTATGAATACATCTAAATTGTATAGGAAAAATAACTTGTTTTCAGTGGAGTTCCTGCAATTCATCTAGTATGTAAGGTAAGTATCTGTCAGGTGCTGTATCATACTATGTTTTGTATTTCATATTCTTTTGTTTTTTTAAGCTGCTTGCATATTGCCAAGTATAAAAACTAGGAGTTATTCCATATAGCTTTCCACAAAGTATTTTTCTTTTTCTATATTTATTTTTTTAGCAGGCTCAGAAATTTAAAATATTTTCCTACACACGACTTTCCTACTGAGGCCAGGGCTGGGTGATAATTCATAATGATAACAGATGATAAAAATAATGGTTTTGTCAATGTTTGCAAATGGCACATTTGAAAGTGATGTCATTATTTGTAGGATCAGAGTGATGCCCATATACAATGATCTCAGATCTAGAATGTAAATTAAAATGATATGGTGTGATTTTGTCAGATGTGATGCCCTAGACTTCAGGGAGAAAAAAGCAAGGCTCTTGCCTTCACATTGAAATACTTTAAAATAAAATCGTGGACAGTTGAGATGCCAACTTAAAAAACTTCTCCATTTTGCATGTAGTTAGACATTTCTTTGGGCCATACATTATCCTAGGGCATGCTTTTGAAAATCTTAATGGTCTAACTGGCAGAGACTCCACAATACATTATTCCTGTATTCTTCAAACACCTATATCACTTCAACTAGCTAGAGGAGACAATTAGAATAAATATTTTACTAAAAATGTTCTAAGCTAAATAGCTGGCTCTGTGCTATTATTTCTATTTATGGGTTCCTAATGAACATTAAGAATGTGCTGAAGATATTCTAACAGATGGATAACAAGGAAGTTCTGTACATAATTTACATTAGCATACTTATGTTGTTCACAGCAAAGCAGGGATTTCAAAAAAATAAAGTTTAGTCTGATTTCTTTAAACAATCTTTTCATATGGGGGAGGCGGTTCTTACAATTTTAATTCCTTTCTCATGATAATTATTAGTTGCTTAATATGGCTGCTCTTAAAACTGAGGGAAATGTAAGATCCTCACTTTCACTTAGAAGGAAATGGAAGAAGAGGAGAATGAGGAAGAGGCATTTAATGCATTTTTTGCCTCTGCTTTAAACACAAGTGGTGGGCTCTGGGACTCCAGCTGCCCTGAGTTGGAGCACCATGACTGTGGAAACTCCCAGACAACCCTGAACTTGTGCAGGATTTGGTGCTCCAGCTGGATGTATTGTAAGTCCATGGGGCCTGATGGGATTCATCCCAGGGCACTCAAAGAGCTGGCTGATGTCATCATGGGACCTCTCTCAATTATATTTTGAGGGTCTTGGGAATCTGGAGAGGTCCCAGTTGACTGGAAGCTGGCAAATGTGGTCCCAATTTTCAAGAAGGGCAATTACAGGCCTGTCAGTCTCACTTCAGTGCCTGGTAAAATTATGGAGAAGATTATTCCAGGAGTTATTGAAAAATACCTAAAGGAAAATGCAGCCATTGGTCATAGCCAACACAGGTTCGTGAGGGGAAGGTCCTGCTTAACAAACTTAATTCCCGTTTATGATGAGGTCACCCACCTAGCTGACCAAGGGAAGCCAGTTGACGTAATCTTTCTGGATTTTAGTAAAGCTTTCAATACTTTCTCTACCAGTATCCTTCTGGACAAAATGACCAGAATACAGTTAGATAAAAGCATAATAAGATGAGTGAACAGTTAGTTGGCTGGTGGGTTAGGCCCAGATGGTTCTTGTAAATGGGGTTACATCAGGATGGTGACCTGCCACTAGTGGGGTTCCCCAGGGCTCCATTTTAGGGTCAGTCCTCTTCAATGTTTTCATAAATGATTTGGATGTAGGACTTGAAAGTTTTTTGAGCAAGTTCATGGACAATAGCAAATTGGGTGGAACTGTTGACTCCATCGAGGGCGGTGAGGCCTTGCAGTTTGGAGACTTGGGCAATCACCAACAATACGAAGTTTAACAAGAGCAAGTGCCAGATTCTGCACTTGGGAAGTGGTAACCCTGGCTATACATACAAACTGAGGGACAAGATTCTGGAGATCAGCCCCACAGACAGAGATCTGGAGGTTTTGGTCAAGAGCAAGCTGAACGTGAGCCAGCAGTGTGCCTTGGCAGCCAGGAGGTCCAATCATATGCTGGTGCACATCAAGCACGGCACTGCTAGCCAGTCGAGGGAAGTGATTGTCCCGCTCTGCTCTGCGCTGGTGCAGCCTCACCTCAAATACTGTGTGCAGTTTGGAGCACCACAGTATAGGAAAGATAGAAAACTATTAAAGTTTTCTTTAGTCCAGAGGAGGGCTACAAAGATGGTGCAGGATCTGGAGAGGAGAACGTATGAGGAGCAGCTGAAGTCCCTTGGTTTGTTCAGCTTGGAGAAGAGGAGACTGAGGGGACGCTTCATGGTGGCCTGCAGCTTCCTCATGAGGGGAGCAGAGGGGCAGGTGCTGACCTCTTTTTGTATTGGGTTTACATGGCAAGGTTTTGGCAGCGGTGGGCTGCAGGGGTGGCCTATGTGAGAAGAATCCAGAAGCTGCCCCATGTTAGATAAGGGCCAGTTTCAGCTGGCTCCAAAGGGACCCACTGCTGGCCAGAGCCAAGCCAATAGGTGACGTTGTTTGCACCTCTGTGAGAGCAGATTTAAGAAAGAAAAAAAGAAAAAAAAAAAAAAAAAAGGAAAGGGAAAGGGAAAGGGAAAGGGAAAGGGAAAGGGAAAGGGAAAGGGAAAGGGAAAGGGAAAGGGAAAGGGAAAGGGAAAGGGAAAGGGAAGGGAAGGGAAGGGAAGGGAAGGGAAGGGAAGGGAAGGGAAGGGAAGGGAAGGGAAGGGAAGGGAAGGGAGAGGAAAGTAAGGGAAGGAAGGGAAAGGGAAGAAGGGAAGGGAAGGGAAGGGAAAGGGAAGGAAAGGAAAAAAAAGGAAAGGAAAGGAAAGGAAAGGAAAGGAAAGAAAGGAAGGAAAGGAAAGGAAAAGGAAAGGAAAGGAAAGAAGGAAAGGAAAGGAAAGGAAAAAAGGAAAAGGAAAAAGAGAAAGAAAGAAAAGAAAAAAAAAGAAAAAAAAAGAAAGAAAAGAAAAGAAAAGAAAAGAAAAGAAAAGAAAAGAAAGAAAGAAAAGAAGAAAAGAAAAGAAAAGAAAAGAAAAGAAAAGAAAAGAAAAGAAAAGAAAAGAAAAGAAAAGAAAGAAAAAGAAAAGAAAAGAAAAGAAAAGAAAAGAAAAGAAAAGAAAAGAAAAGAAAAGAAAAGAAAAGAAAAGAAAAGAAAAGAAAAGAAAAGAAAAGAAAAGAAAAGAAAAGAAAAGAAAAGAAAAGAAAAGAAATGCTGTGCAACAGCAGCTGGGAGAGTGAGGAGTGAGAACAAGCCCTGCAGGCACCAAGGTGAGTGCAGAAGGAGGGCAGGAGGTGCTCCAGGCACGGAGCAGAAGTACCCCTGCAGCCTGTGGAGAGGCCCCTGGTGGAGTAGGCTGTCCACCTGCAGCCCATGGGTCCCACATGGACCAGATCTCCACGCTGCAGCCCGTGGAGGAGCCCTCGGTGGAGCAGGTGAATGTGGCCTGGAGGAGGCTGCAGCCCATGGAGAGCCCCCGCAGGAGCAGGACCCAGGCCGGAGCTGCAGCCCATGGAGAGGAGCCCACGCAGGAGCAGGGGGCCTGGAGGGAGCTGCCACTCGTGGGGGACCCGTGCTGGAGCAGTTTGCTTCTGGGGGATGGACCCCGTGGTATGGATCCATGTGGAGCCATTCTTCTTCTTCTTGAAGGGCTGCTGCCTGTGGGCAGCCCCCCCAGGCTCAGTTCAGGAAGGATGGCATCCTGTGGGAGGGACCCCCACATGGAGAAAGTCCAGAGAGGGACTGTGAAGGAGTGGCAGAGACAAAGCATCAGGTATTGACCATAGCCCCTGTTCCCCGTTCCCTTGTGCTGCTTGGGGGGAGGAGGTGGGGGAGGGTGGGTGGGGGAGAAGGTGTTTTTAGTTTGTTTCCTTTGTTTCTCACGTCTCTAGCTTGTTATTAATAGGTAATAAATTATATTAATCTCAGTATGCTGAGTCTGTTTTGCCTGTGATGATAATCGTAGGGTGATCTCCCTGTCCTTATCTCAAACCTTGAGCCCTTTTCGTCATATTTTCTCCCCCTTTCCCTTTGAGGAAGGGGAGTGAGAAAGCGGTTGTGGCTCAGCTGCCCAGCTGGGTTAAACCACCACACTTCTCTCTGGTAACCAGCGATAGGACCTGAGGGAACAGCATGGAGCTGCAACAGGGGTGGTTCAGGCTGCATATCAGGAAAAGTTTTTTGCTCCGAGAAGGTAGTCAGGTGCTTGAACAGGCTCCTCAGGGAAGTGGTCACAGCACCAAGCCTGCCGGAGTTCAAGAAGCATGTGGATAATGCTCTCAGACACATGGTCTGATTTTTTGGGTGGTCCTTTGGGGACCCAGGAGTTGGACTTGAGAGTCTTTGTGAGTCCCTTCCAAGTCAGGATATTCTATGATTCTAAGAGACATTTTTCTCTCTCCTTACTAATCCGAAGCAATCATCAAAGTCTCAAAAAAAAAAAAAAAAAAAAAAAGCCTTCAAAAACTCATTGAAAATGATTATTTTATTTCTGAAAAGATTTATAAATAGTGGAAACCTAAGATAATTTCATGATTATAGAAAGGATATTAATGATTTGAGAGTACTAGAGGTTGGCAGTATTGGAAATAACAGCTTCATGTCTTTGGGGAACCTAGGTATACGCCAACCAGAAAAGGCCACACAAAGTCTACAGTAAGAGTAATTATTGTCTTGCCTGGCAATATGGATTTTTTATTTTATTTTTTTAACTAGCCAACTATCATGCCTTGCTAAGGAAATATCTAGCACATGGGTATTTTGCAGATCTGACTGAAAAAAATACAACAATGAAAGAAGAAAGATAACCAGAATTTAGGCTTAAGTCAAGAAATTTCTAATTGCATGTGGGACTCACTGTGATTAGCAGTCTTTCCCTTAGATGCATTAATTGCAGAAAGATGAGAAGGATGATTTCCTGTTCGGTGAATCTCCATGCAGCATTTTTTTAAGAAAAGCTTTTGCTGGATACCTAGTGCATTCTCTAAGCATAGACTGATTGCATCCTAAAGTAGATGTCTAAAATAAGTCAGATGAATTAGTCCCTAAAAGTGTCTATTTCTCTCTGTCATCGCCATGACCCCAGGAGGAGCATCTGAGGAGGATATGTAGATGCCTGCAGTAGATGAGACTGTTGCTGCCCCGGGCAGCTGAAGTCTGCTTGCCAAAACAAGCCTGTGCAGGCTACTGTATCCTGTGTCTCAGTGATTATCCTGCTTCTGTTTTTTGAGTTAGTGTTGTTAAAACTGAGCTGGTCTGCAAAAAATGTTTGCATCATGGATTATCTTTATCATTTATGTGAGTAACAAAGTAGAGAAACAGCCCTAGCCTGTCAGAAATTGGTATAAAGTTTCCAAGCAGGATATGGCATCTAAATTCCAAAGGAGACAGAGTTTGAGTGGTTTCTCATGCAACTCTGCACTTTGGAAAATCAGGTCATTTTTAATGAGATGCCAATATTTCGAATTAGCTGTTTCTCATCAAGCACCTGTCATTTCCATGTTGGCCTTAGTTCTTGCAAAGTTAATTGTGGAATAGAGCTGGAGAACAAGTTTCTTGCCATTTTAGATGTCTGTTTACATAGAATAACTGAGGAATGTACTTTTGGCCTCTATTTTATAGTATAAACCTGTGATCCATTTTGAATGTCTAAGTAATCTCTATGATCTTATTTTCTCCCTTTATATGACTGGTCATCTTCTCACTTGTTTTGATCAAAAGCCTGAAAGGTATGTTCTTTATTTGGTTTTGGCAGTTTAGTTTTCTTGTTAGTGGCCTGGGAAAAAAAAAGGAAAAAAAGCCTACCAGCGCAAGGGACTGACAGATGGTTACAGTTTCCTGACAAATTATTTATTTGAATTCTCAAACACTCAGCTCTTACTTATGACTTTTTCACTTAAGTTTTAGGAGTCGATTTATCAACAAGAATGATCACATATTGACTGTACCCATACTCAAAAGCAAATGTATTCATTTGTTCACTCTACAGAAATAAGTTAGTGACAAGTGAACTGATTCAAACAAAACACCCAAACCAAGGCTTCAGTCCAACATCTGAACTATTACAAAAAGCTTGTGTATGTCCTTTCTTTCTAGCTTTTTCTAAACCCTTGTTGTAGGCCCCTACTTGGTACTGCATGCACTCGTGGGTCTCTGACATTTTCTTTTCAGGAAACGGATAAAAAATTCTTTGAAAATATAAAGTTATTTTTCATTATATTTACACATATCTAAAAGGATTCATTGTTATAAAACATTCATTGAATTTTCAATTTAAAACAAGAAAACTGCTTTAACACAAAAAGATTTTTCATTAAAAGAGATTTTTTTAATTAGATTTGAAGAAGGTTGTCACTGGTGCTGGATTTCAACATAAAAAACTCAGCTTCTCAGAATGAATGTTTCTTTTACAGGTAAAAATATATCTTTGTAATTTCACCCCCCTCAAAAGAGACCATTTCTATATGTAGTGTAATTCGGAAGTTATATGTGATTATATATACATACATATGTGTATGTATATTTATTTGCATTGGTCTCTTAATTTTAAGTGAAATGTAGTTTACCAGTAAACATCCACTTAAAAAAAAAAAACATAAAATTGAAACACAGATTTTTATATTTTTCTTGCCGTTTCTTTACCAGTATAGTGAAGTTGTTTATTTATTTATTTGGACATATGGTTCAGTGTTTAATGTATAAGTCTATCTGGGACCCATTCAGACCTTCAGCTTGTGTTTTATCTCATTAAACAGGGACTGTACATACACTGGATTTTTGTACTACACAAACAGAGTATTTACTATCTCCCAGTGGAAACATTTGGGAGTCCAAGCTGGAAGGAATCTGTTCTAAATGTAGTAGTAGACGAGTAAATGTGTGTGTGAGCAAGTGGGAGGGAAATAAAGTGCCTATTACTGCACAACCTGGGATGCAGACAATGTAACTGCAAACTGTTTGATTAATGTTTCTTTTATAAAATGATGGCACCTTACTTGAAGCAGACACGTTGACAATTAAAGTACAAGTTTCTGATTTACCTGTCCTAGGTTCCTGTCTATCCTAGGGTATGAGCTGCAGTCCCTCTTTTTCCCTAAAGCATCTGTGAAATCTGCAGCAGAATGAAACTGAACAGAAAGATTTTTTAGAAAACAGGTGTTTCTCACCCAACTGCACATAATATTTTCATTGCGAGTGTGCAGAAATCTTAAAAAAATTGGTCATTCACAAGAAAATTTATCTTACATAGTGATGGCCCTAACAGTGAAAATAAAAGTCTTGTCACAAACATCCACATTTTGTTAGCCTAGTAACAAGAATATCCTCTGTTGATTCGAGCAACCAGCATTTCTAGCTGCAGAATCAATACTTAGAACATGATGAATGGCTAAACTAAGAAAACATACCAATCAGCCCTGCATCTGAAGGCTTTCTCTAATGGAAAAAATAACTAAGTGATGTAAACAGAAAGGGCAAACCAAGTGACAACCTGCAAGACCACCCATCTGGGCTCGGCAGCTTGTTTAAGGGTTATCTGACTGCTTCCTTTGTGCAGGTTCACACAGTGACTATTGCTCTAAGTTCTGTTGACAGTGACCACAGATTAATTAGATCAGTGTTTTTTTAAAATGTAAACATTCCCAAGTTAGAAGACAAGTCTTATGTATAGTTCTCAGTGTGTTTGCTAGAAAAACCCATATCCTCAATTATTACTTAACTGTTGCATTTCTGTAGTACAATCTTCTTTTGGAGCTTCCTGCAGCAGAATATGAGTGATAGATTCTGGAGTTGTGCAAGCACAGCTATTTACACTATATTTCTATAGTACACATTTAGAAAATCACTTTTAAAAGTTTGATTTTTTTTTTCCCGAAAATTGCAAAAGATGTCCAATGTCGTTTCAAAAAAGAAAACTAAGCACAAGTTACATGCAGCCACTGTGGAAGAGGAACATTAATTTCTAAGCAGAAAAATAAACACACTAAAATACACTAAAGTTGAGCATAAAAAGAGCATTAAAAAAAAAAAAAAAACTTTGCTAACACTTTATGGTGTATAGGGCTTTGAAACAGAATGATCAGAGAGCTTGGATCATTGCTTTTTATTGTAAGACATCAAAAATTCAACCATATGAGTCAGTTTCTTCCTCACAAGGAATAGTACTACACTCCACTATTACCCCTCAAGATTTCAATGGCCTACTTTTGGAAAGAAAAAAGTACTCACCGTGCGTCACAAGCCCTAAATAATGCAAAGAGATCTTGCATCTCCTGCTTTTAGATTTTCATTCTCCTCCCTAATTTCAAGCTCTGGTTGCTAGTTGCTAGTGAACACCTGAGATTTCTCTAGTAGATCCATCTGTTCCCAGCTTTGTTCCTTCCTTGGAACTATTGAATTATTACCTTTACTTCCCTCATCTGGACTCCAAGCAAAGTGATAGGGGAAAGTGACTGAAAGTTCCCACAATCTATTGAATTATTAAAAAGCACAAGAATAAGGACCTTGGGGCAGATAACTGCACTTCTTTTTCCATTTTGGGAAACTTCTTCCTGATTTTACAGGCTTCCAGGCTGTATCATTTCTGAGTATAGGGTGATGACCAATAAATAGTTTTACTGATCAGTGGTTGAAGACTAAGCTATACAATTATTCCTGCTTCTTCTGAGACAAGCACACAAGGGAAAGATCAGCAATACACTAGGAGCCAAAGTAACGCCCTTCTGTTTTTGAGAATGATATCCATCTCCGACAGCAAATATAAAAGCAGTTGAAACAAGATTTCATGGGCCTCAATTCCCACAGCTTTTTCTGGGCATCAAATTTGATCACCATTGTAAAACATTCTATGTGAGTAGCTTGGACACTAAAAAAAATTAAAAAAAAAATCTAAAACCCTTTATTTCTGTGTAATTTATAAAATAGAATGAATCGGTTTTGTGGAAGGCATTTTGATGTGTACCAGACAGCTTTTAAATCAGTTTTCCACTAAGTAAAGAAAGGCCCCTATCCCTGCTTGTTGAGCTATTGTGCTATTCTTTTACCCTGATCTACCTATAGTAACTCATTTTTTTCTATTAGTGGAAAAGTATACAGGCTGCTCTTTGAACCTGGTTTAAAATACGAAAGCATTATAATGTTACAGGAAGAAGGTAGCTACTCTACTATAAATTAGTTTCTGGGATTAGACACTGAAACAATTAAAATACCATGTAAAATAGTTTTGTCCAAATCCAATATTTCTGTTTGTTTGTTTGTTTGTTTGTTTGTTTGTTTGTTTTCCCTTAATGGAGATGATGCTGTCCCACAGCAATTTTTATTTATTTATTTATTTATTTATCTAATGGGAAAAAAAAAGATTAGAGATTCTTCATTAATCTTTGAATTGTTCTTTCTTTTCAGAATACATAGCACCAATGTTTAAGTCGACAGGCTCCATATGTGTTTTTATTCCTGGGCCAAACTCACAGATCATTTTTTATTATTACCAACATGTATGCATAATGGATGGCTACCAGATAATCAAGACTCTTGCTTTCCTCATGTCACTGACAGATGTTTGCATAAAAATTCAACTAGGTCAACCTCACCCATTAAAAAAAAAAAAGTTTCAGTTTACAAGACATCACAAACCATAGGTATTTCAGAATATGCATGTATTGGAACAAAACAATGTGGAAAAGTATCTAAGGCTCACACATAAGTCTGAGAATGTCGAAAACACAAATCTTTTGCCTTGTGCTGATTTTCATGTATTTAAAATTTCTGAAAATCAGAATGTCCTGCAACATAAGGCAAAAGGAAAAAAGGTTTTCATATGATAGGAACAGGCAATTATAGAAAGATTTAATTTAATGTACTGCTGAACAAAGAACTTACAGGGGCTCCAGACAAATGGGCTTGGCTTGAACAGCTCAACTGGGTTTGAGCCTTGCTGAGTCATAGGTGGGGATTTATAGTATAGTGACATGAATTATCATTCTCCAGTAATTATGTATTTTTTACATCAACATAATCTTTCAGCTTGAATATGATTCAAACTTACTGAAACAGTAAAGAAAAGGTTAAAGAGAAAAGCTTTCCAGTGCTTAAATTAGTACTATTTCTGCTCCACATCCGTACAAGCATCAGAGATTTCTCTCTAAAGCTGCCATTATTATTCTGTTCTGCTGACCCATAAATAGCTGAATTTGGGTTTACTCCAGTGTGTGATTTAGGGGTTACCTTCTCACTCACAGAGCTAGCATGTGGTCCTTTTTTGCTGTAGAACTCCCTTAGCAACCCACACTTCTCTCTTTGCCAGGCTTTCTCTTGCAGATTGTGAGGGCTTGAAAACACATGATGTCCAAAAGCTTGGAGGTCAGAGCTGGCAAACTGTAGCTCATTGCTGGGAATTATTTCTTCTGGAACTCTTGAAGGAGAGGCGTTTGCCTTTTCAATTCTGCAAGTTCTGCAGAGTTTTGTAGGGAGAAGTGTAATTTCTTTACTTGGAAAAATATATATACTTTTTTCTTCATGCAAGCCATTTGCTATGACTTCACAAGGTCTTTTGGGAAATGTTTTGAGGTAGAAGAAACATTTTGCTTCTCTGATCATTTTCTAAGGTACTATTATATGATTCCACTAGACATTTTAAACCCTGTCCTTAGCTAAAATAGGCAATCGATATTTAAACAACCTTCAGACTCCTTCTAAAACTTTGAGAGTCCTATATAAATTCTTGCTAAGATTCCCTCACCAGGGAATGACGAGGCGAGAAACAGGAAGAGCAAGCAAATCAATACCTGGCTGTAAGCTGGCTCTGGTGTCACCGAGATAATTTTTTTTTTGGTCATGGGTCATTTCACAAGACACCAGACCTGCTGGCAGTGGACGGCGATCACCTGTCTCTAGAGGGGAAAAGGATCTTTCCTCAGGATTTAGCAGGGCTCACTGTAAGGGCTTTAAACTAGATTTGAAGGGGGAAAGGGATAAAACCAGGCTTGACAGAGACAAGCCTTGGGGGTAGTATTCACCCCCAGGTTAGGAAACACAAAAGTGTCTAGGAATGGTCATGCAGGAATTAGGGCTTTTCCCCTCAAAAAGGTGGCAGGATCGCTAGCCCAACTGAAGTGCATCTACACAAATGCACACAGTATGGGAAACAAACAGGAGGAGCTGTGTATTGGGTTTACGTGGCAAGGTTTTGGTAGCAAGGGCCTGCAGGGGTGGCCTCTGTAAGGAGTCCACCCATGGGGGACCCATGTTGGAGCAGTGTGTTCCTAATGGATGGGCCCCGTGGTACAGACCCATGTGGGAGCAGTTCTTGAAGAGCTGCTGCCTGTGGGCAGCCCCTGCAGGCTCAGTTTGGGAAGGACAGCATCCCATGGGAGGGATACCACATGGAGCAGGGGCCCGCAGAGAGTGACCGTGAAGGAGCTGCAGAGACAAAGTGTTATGGACTGGCTTCAGCCCCATTCCCCATTCCCCTGCACCACTTGGGGGAAGCATATAGAAAAGGGTGGAGGGGAGGAAAGTGTTTTTCACTTGCTTTTAGTTTCTCACATCTCTAGCTTGTTAGTAATAGGTAATAAATTACATTAATCTCAGTATGCTGAGTCTGTTTTGCCTGTGACGGTAATTGGTGAGTGATTTCCTTGTCCTTATCTCAACTCTTGAGCCCTTTTCATCGCATTTTCTCCCCCTTTCCCTTACAGGAGGGGGAGTGAAATAGTGGTTGTGGTAGAGATCAGCTGCCCAGCTGGGTAAAACCACCACAAGCTGGAAGCCGTTGTGCAGCAGGAGGGCTATGACACAGTTGTTATCACCAAAACATGGTATGACAGCTCGCATGAATGGAGCACTGCAGTGGATGACTTCAAACTCTTCAGAAAGGTTAGGCTAGGAAAGAGATGTGAGGAGATAGCCTTGTATGTGACGGAGTGTTTGGATTGTGTAGAGCTGAACAATGATGATGACAGCGTTGAGTGTTTATGAGCAAGAATCAGGGGGAAGGCCAGTGAGGTAGATGTCATGGTAGGAGTCTGTTATAGACTGCCCAACCAGGTGGAAGAGGCAGACAAAATATCCTATAAGCAGCTGGGAGAAATCTTTGCAATCTCTAGCCCTTGTTCTCATGGGGGACTTCAGCTTACCAGATGTCTTCTGAAAATACAACACAGCAGAGAGGAAACAGTCTAGGAAGTTTCTAGAGTGTGTGGAAGATAACTTCCTGACACAGCTGATGGGTGAGCCAACTAGGGATGGCGCCCCACTGGATCTTTTGCTTATTAACAGAGAAGGACTTGTGAGTGAAGTGAAGGCTGAAGACTGTTTTGGGCATAGCGATCATGAATTAATTGAGTTCTTGATTCTTGGAAAAGCAAAGAGGCAGGTGAGCAGAACTGCCACCGTGGACTTCTGGAGGGAAGACTTTGACCTGTTTAGGAGACTGGTTGACGGAATCCCTTGGAAGGCAGTCCTGAAGGGCAAAGGAGTCTAGGAAGGCTGGACACTCTTCAAGAAGGAAATCTTAAAGGCACAGGAGGAGGCTGTCCTCACATGTCAAAAGACAAGCTGGCATGGAAGAAGACTGTCCTAGCTGAACAGAGAGCCATGGCTAGAGCTCAGGAAGAAAAAGAGGGTTATGACTCTTGGAAGAAGGGACAGGTCACTCAGGGTGACTATAAAGAGATATTGTAGGGCTGTGCAGGGACAACATTAGAAGGGCCAAAGCCCAATTTGAGCTCAGTCTGACTACTGCTGTTAATAAAAATGTTTTTATAAATACACAAACAAGACAAGGGGGACAAAGAAATCTATAAAGAAATCTACATCCTTTATTGGATGTGGGGGGAAACATAGTGATAAGATATGAGGAAATGGCTGAGGTACTTAATGCCTTCTTTGTCTCAGTCTTTAGCAGCAAGACCAGATGTTCTGCAGGTACCCAGTCCCCTGCGCTGGTAGATAGAGATAGGGAGCAGAATCAAGACCTCATAATCCATGAGGATTATCAAGCTAGCAACCTGCTAAACCACATAGACTTATGCAAGCCTATGGGGCTGGATGTGATCCACCCAAGGGTACTGAGTTAGTTGGTGGAAGTGCTCACCAAGCTACCTTCCATCATTTATCAGCAGTCCTGGCTATCAGGTGAGGTCCCAGTCAACTGGCATCTAGCAAATGAGACACCCATATACAAGAAGGGTGTGAAGGAGGATCTGGGAAACTACAGGCCTGTCAGTCAACTTCAGTGCCGGGGAAGCTCATGGAGCAGATTATCCTGAGTGCCATCACGCAGCACTTACAGGGCAACCAGGCAATCAGGCCCAGTCAGCATGGGTTTATGAAAGTCAGGTCCTGCTTGACGAACCTGATTTCCTTCTATGGCAAGGTGATGCATTCAGTAGATAAGGAAAAGCTGTGGCTGTGATCTACCTAGACTTCAGTAAGGCTTTTGACACTGTTTTCCACAGCATCCTCCTAAAGGAGCTGGCTGTTCAAGGCCTGGACTGGTGTGATCTTCATTGGATTAAAAACTGGCTGGGTGGCCAGGCCCAAAGAGTTGTGGTGAATGGAGTTAAATCCAATTGGAGGCTGGTCACTAGTGGTGTCCCCCAGGGCCCAGTATTGGGGCCAGTTTTCCTCAATATCTTTATCAATCATCTGGACGAGGGGATCGAGTGCACCCTCAGTAAGTTTGCAGACGACACCGAGTTAGGTCTGTGTGTCGATCTGCTTGAGGGTAGGAAGGCTCTGCAGGATGATCTGGATAGGCTGGACCAATGGGCTGAGGCCAACTGTATGAAGTTCAACAAGGCTAAGTGCTGTGTCCTGCACTTGGGGCACAACAACCCCATGAGCATGTCCAGAGAAGGGCAACAAAGCTGTTGAAGGGTCTCGAGAACAAGTCTTATGAGGAGTGGCTGAGGGAACTGGAGATATCTAGCCTATGGAACAAGACGTTCAAAGGAGACGTTGTCACGCTCTACAATTGCCTTAAAGGAGGCTTTTACAAGGTGGGGATTGGGCTCTTCTCCCAAGCACCAAGTGATAAGAGAAAGTGGCCTCAAGTTGCACCAGGGGAGGTTTAAGCCGGATACTAGGAAAAATTTCTTCACCGAGAAGGTTGTGAGGTATTGCAACAGGCTGCCCAGGAAAGTAGCTGAATCACCAACTATGGAGGTCTTCCAAAAAAGTGTAGATGTAGTGCTTAGTGATGGTTTAATGGTGGACTTGGCAGTGCTAGGTTAATGGTTGGGCTAGATGACCTTAGAGTTCTTTTCCAACCTGAATGGTTCTATGGTTCTATGATTCTATGTAATCCTAAAGGTGCATTGAACCAGCAGTGTAGTTGCCATAGAAAGAACTGGCTGGCTAGGCTATTCCTAATGCTTGGCAGAGTCTGTTTTTTCACTCTTAAATTCATATCTAAACCTACATAAGAAGCTATTTTCATAAGCTTTATTTGATACCCATATGTTTTTAAGTTCTTACAAAACTCTGAAGTAACAGGATAGCAGCAGCCATGGTGAACTGTTTGCACAGGCTTGACTTCTATTAAGCCAGAGAATACCTGACACAAAAGTCTGTGTCTAGGTGCCACTGGTCAACTTCCTTTTTAAAATGCCCTGAGGGTTTCATTGGCCTATTCTCCTGCCTGGACACAAGGCAGGGAAAAAAAAAAAAATATGTGTATAGTGAATGGTATGAAGCTGGGATGCAACTGGGCACACAAGTGTAGAAATCGGGAACTACTCCAGCATCTGGTAATATTAGGCAGAACATAATCATGTCTGCTCTACATCTTTACTGCTTAGGGAAAAATAAGAATGGTTTTAAGGCTGTAACTGTCTTGAGATTATCAAGACTGAAAATATTCTGTGAATTTATCACACTCCTGTTTAATGGCCGAGCAGTTTTCCTCTAGTTGTTGTTCTAATGGCTCAATAGCTGACATTCAGTGGAACAATATGCTATATACACCCATGCATCCCTAAATAGCTGAAGTCCCCATACGAGAAACTTAGCAACCAGCATCTGCAAAAGCAATCATACTCGGAATCATTATAAAACATAATACAGGTGATATGGTTATGAGATTATATAAGCCTTCCTTGCTATTTAGAGCTCTATTACTGTCTTTTGTAGCAGTTCATAACAAGAAAGCCTGGATTTCTGAAAGCCATCTAATACTGATTTTTTTACCTGTTCTGTGAATACTAGGACATAAAAAACAATGAAAGCTCACTTCAAATGTAAGTTAAATCATATGCATTAAATCTTGGCACAACTGAAGTCAGTAGCAAAATTCCTGCTGACTTCTGTGTTCACAACCTCCATTTCTGAGCATTTATCAGTCTTTAAAGTGTTTAGCTTTGCACCCTCCTGTTGAGGGAGAGAACAGATTAAATTTTACAGATGGCAAAGTAAGTCATAAAGGCTAGGATTCATTCAATTGGTTCCACCTATTTGAAAGTTAGGCATTTAGTCTAAATTGATCACCTCTGCATCTCTAGTCAATGGAAAAACATTTTTCCTTCCAGGGGAAATTGAATGAATGAATGAATGAATGAAGTCTAGTTTAAGCAGGAAGAATCTACTGAAGGAAATACCTCCGACATTGCAGAGCTATTTTGGAATGAGGTCACTCTCCCTCAGGCTGCCTATTTGTTTCCACTGATAATGGGAAGAGCTCTAGATGAACTCTACATTAAGTAAGTTAAAATATGAATCTGTAAAGGAACTTAGGGATCACTACATTCACTGGTACAATGCTTAACTTCTAGTTGTCTGCCAACAGCACAGTCTGTGGTTAGACCTTTGGTCTGACATTTAGATTCCATGTACAGGTCTCCTCAGAGTGGAGGGTAGAAGCCACCTGAGATCACAAACCAAAACAGACAGTAAGAAAATAAGAAAAGAAAAAAAAAAAAAAAAAAAACAGACCATAAGAAAGTACTGTGTCCGGTTCTGCCCCCTCCCCAATATGAGAAAGATGGACATACTGGAAAGGATGCAACGTAAGGCCACAAAGGTGATTAAAGGACTGGGGTGTCTCTCCTTTGCAGAAAGGCTGAGAGAGCTGGGACTTTTTAGCCTAGAGAAGAGAAGGCTCGGGGACTCTCATCAATGTGTATGAATAACTGAAGGGAGGGTGCAAAGAAAACAGAGCAAGGCTCTTTTCAATGGTGCCCCATGCCAGGGCAATGGGATAAACTCAAACAAAAGAGGTTCTCTCTAAACATTAGGAAACACTTTTCTCATGTACAGGTGACTGAGTACTGGAACAGGTTCCTCAAAGGTGTTGTGGAGTCTCCCATCCTTAGAGAATAAAAACTGCCTGGGCAACTTGTTCCAGGTATCCCTGCTTGAGCAGGGCAGTTGGACCAGATGACCTCCAGAGATCCCTTCCAATCTCAACCCTTCTGTGACTCTGTGAAATAATTAGAAAAAGAGTACCAGATCACCACTTCTTGTTAGGAAGTTGAGAGCCTATGCTCATGATAGAAGGATGCATTAATCATAGAATGGCTTGGGTTGGAAGGGACCTTAAAGATCATCTAGTTCCAATCCCCCTACCATGGGCAGGGATGTCATCCACTAAATTAGGTTGCCCAAAGCCCCATCTAACCTGGTCTTGAACATGGCCAGGGATGGGGCATCCACAACTTCTCTGGGCAACCTGTTCCAGCCTCACCACCCTCTGAGTAAAGAATTTCCCCCTAACATCCATACTAGATCTCCCCTGTTTTAGTTTAAAACCATTACCCTTTGTCCTGTCACTATCTGCCTGTGTAAAAATCTGGAGTTCAGAGTTGGTGTCTATTTATAAAAATGCAATATCATTACTTCTATACATTATGTCCCTGCCCAGGGAACTCTGAGTGGAATCAGAAAACCTAGGTTTGAAGATTATCTTCTCTTGAAAGGATTAATTTCAAATCCATAGCTCTCACCAGGGGAGAACTATATGTGAGCTGTTTCAGGTGAAAAAGTTTACTTTATTCCACTTAGAAAAAGACTTGTGTTCCAGTGAACAAGAGGGATTATCCTGGTCTATGACTAGGACAGTCACTGGGTACAGTGGAGAGCCAGACCTTGATCTCTATTCCCTCACCTTCTGGTATAGTTATCTCTAGAATCAGAAATCACAACCTGAGCCTCCCTTCCTCAGACACTCTCTTGTTAAATACTATTAGAAATCTACAGTAGTGCTAATGTTTCTGTGGGCAAACTATATCTCTTAGAAACAGAAAATAAAGAATTACATACCAAGAATATAGAAAAAAGTCCCTTGTTTTCTTAGTGTTTTCACAAGGAACTCCTTAGCCAAATCTCTCTCCTCTGCCCATAAATCCTCCCAACAGTGTAAAAGCCTATAATTTTAATACTCCAACATAAACCATAGACACGTTTCTTCCTGAATTACATGTAATTGCTAACCAGTGGCTGCAGGCAGGTGTGTTCACCCCATCAACAAAACAGGGAAAGTTTGCTTGGAGCTTTTTTTCCAAGATGACTGATAACCACAAACACCTGTATTTAAACCAACAGGCATCTTAAGAATTATGTGAAGTAATGAAGGGGCAACAAATCTTATCCTTGGTGCTGAACTCCTTGACAATTTAATTATCTTTAGCTGTGTGATATTTTAATCACCAGATTAGGGTGATCCTGGTCAGACAAAGAGGGACACATCAGTTTGTACATCTGTGAGGGATACACACCACAATGGGTGTCTTTTCACCTGTGAAAGTACAGTAGCTTCTTAGAAATATTCATTGGATTAAACAAGTTGCTTTTTCATCATAGAACGGTAAGTTTGCCTACTTCACTGTTTTTCTAAGTATTCAATTTCAATTAAAAACTAATAAAAATCTAAACAATCTCACATAACAGGTTATGTAATCTTCAGTAGAAGTCTTCAGGGACCATGGCTGTTCATGGCTGTGAACTCAGAGCCATTTGTCAATGGGAGCATGCAGCATTTCTGCTATTCATACATATCCTATGGTGAGTGCCCTATTACTCATGTCATATCTTTTAATAAGGTATAAATGAAAATATTTATCTTCTGGTTTTCTGCCTATCACGCATAAAGTTTGGATACACAAAAGGATAGATTAAAGTTATTTTTTGATGTAGAGTTTTAGTCTTTTTTTCTTTCAGTTTGAAGGTATGGGCAATAAGCAATCTTTGCTATACTTCCATTATTTAATAGCAAGAAAAAGGTAGCAGATCATTAACATAAACATACATACCTTTTATTCACAGGAAAACTATGGAATGATGAAGCTTCTTTCAGTACAAATTAGTACTGAAACAGCATTCGGAACTGAAGGGCTCCCCAACTTAATAATTGGAAAGCCTATGTGTTATTATGGTCCATAATTATCAACACAATCAAAGGTTTAAGTTAAGAAAAAGATACTTTATTTATAAGGCAAATACATGAACACCATAATGTAATGACTAGACACCAGGATAGAGTACAAACTCTAAGGCTATTTGTCATTGCAAAAATTTTCCTAGAGTTGTGATGAAGCTACCAGAACTTTAAATATAAAATATGATGAGCAAAATATGTGCTTGGGTTAGACACAGTGAGCTTTGCAGGGCATTTATTAGGTAAAGAGATGTGGCTTGTACTACACCAAACATTAAACCCCATGATTGTAACTCTTTTCTACTCACAGATCCGGTAAGCACCGGACATTCAGCCTTGCCTGATTTCTCTGAGGTGATGATGCCTTCACTGTTTGGTTCAAATGGGGTGTTTTCCTTTATTTTTTGTATTTGTCTGTGTTTCTATTTGATGTCTCAATATGATGAACTGGGCAAGGATTTTGCCGAACTCATTGCTGCACAGGCCTTTAAGCAAGAACTAAAGAATCCACTGACTGTCACTACTGAGTTGGTTTAGAATTGAATTAATCAAACTTTGTATAATTCATTAAGTACATTAGAATATTAAGTTAATTTAATGCTCTCTTTTCCTGATTAGGATATTTTATCAGACTCTCCTTCATTTAGGTTTACAGTGTCAGGTATTCCAATCAGTGACATTTAAACATGACTAATTTTAACTTAGAGGTGCAATCAGTGATTTTTCACAAGCAATCACCCCAGTAGATTAAAGAGGCTGACTCTCTTTTGGGAAATCATTTTCTTCTCTGGCATTTTCTGGGAAACAATCTGGTTTGAGGGCAAGCAGTATTTTGAATAAGACCCAGTAGTCTTGGCCTCTGGTATTTAACAGGGGTGTTATAAAAACAGGTGCTAATGTCATGCACATTATGTACTCACTCCCCAGCAGTTGTTAAGGTGATAGATAGTGTGGCTGAAAGCACCTTTTGGCAGATGAAGTTCCCTGAAATGTCATTGTATTTCACAGCTGCTGTGTAAAAGTGGGTCAACAGCCATGTCCTGTGGGCTGAGATGAGCAATCCAGTTTTGAAATTTCTCATCTACAAAGCTTGGAGGCCAAAGGAGAAATGTGAGGGAGTAGGTGAAATCCTGGCCCTCTCTGAGTCCAGGGAATGCTGCTAATGGCTTTAGGAAAGACCAGGATTTAATTCAATGTGTTTTAGTAGTTAAAGTCAGGTGAGGGAATCCCAAAAAGACAGGAGCCAAATGAACTGTTTTGTTGGTTACAGGGTAGTAGCATTTACACCAAGAAAATTTCAAAAAATCACTGTTGAAAAACTTTCTTCACAAGTTTATCTGTATCTTGTAAATCAACAGACACCTTAAACCAAAGCATGAGTCTATTAGAAACCATCCTGATTTTGCCCACAAGATGACAGGTAACTTCAAAATTTCTGCCCAATTCAATTTTAGTGCTGGGATTTATGCTAAAGCAGAATAGCAGGTAAGGAAGGAGTCATGCCAAGAGGGGAAATACATGGCAGCTTATGAGTAAAATTGCTGCAACATTTGTATGAAGCAAATAAACAAATGAATTGCAAGGTTGGTGCCAGGCTTCCTCTTGTTCCAGATGAAGGGTGATACAACGTCATTTCTCTGTCTCCAGGCTGTTATCCCTGGTGCAGCCAACATAGCAAGGAAGGAGCACCGATCCCTGCTCTCAGTCACTGACTTCTCAGATATTCAACTGTTGTGAGATCAGGGTCCTGCTTTCTCTTGCTTCAACCATTAGTGCAAACTTGTCTCACCAGTTAGACCATTATAAACAGTGGGTTGAGCATGGGGCTTTTGTTTTTTTTTCTGAAATACAGCCCCCTTTGGTGGAAACTGCTCAGCTGTGCAGTATTTCTGCCCCTATTCTCTGGTCTTTAGTCAATGCTTGTGTCTAAAAAAAGGAATATGAAGAAAAATGTTCTCTGTGTTCATAATATCAATTCAATTTACCATATATAAGAAGAGTTTTAATGCTATTTCAGGGAACACCAATACTAAACAAACAGATAAATGAAAGGGCAGCAGACAGGTTCTTTCCAACACATAGCTCTCAAACATCTATTTCCCAGAATTGTCTCTTAGCAAGAAAATTCATTCAACATCTGAGCAATGGCTGCGTTTTTTGGAGTATCTGAGGAGGGAGAGGTGGGACAGAGGCACTTGAAATGCATTTGAGTTTGAAAGGCATGCATTTACAGGACTGACTGATTGCTGGAGTATTCAGGACACCAAAGCTGTTTCCACCAAGCTTTAAATAAGAGAACTCATTTGAACTTTTACAGAGTTTATTTTTACTGGGCGGTGAGCTGCAGTATTGTACTGCTCCATGAAAGAACAGAGATTCAGGCTTAGTGTTCACAACCTTGACCCCATGGCTTGCACATATGTATCGTGAGAGGCTCTTCCATTACATGATCACGTAACAAATTCACACCCCTATTCCTGTTAAATAATTTGCAACTGTTTGAACCTGAGAGTTTCTCACTATTCGGCCAAGCCCCGTGCCAGCCAACCACAAGTGTGCACCATATGAGCCGCTAAGGCTATAGCTGCTCTGCTGGCTCTACCACCACTGGGGAGGATACGCTTCCCATTGCTGGGGAGCACATGTCCTTATGCACTTATGCTTATGCACTTAGGCGCCTTGTTTTTAAGATGTTTAGGCAGGTGTTGTTGTTATGGCCTGTGAAGCAGATGTGCATCTATGACTAACAGATCATAAAATGGAGAGGTTAATAAAGGGATAAGAGGTGTCACACTTGCAATATCAATGGTGAGGTGGGCTCGACAGGAGTCCAAGGTGCAACAATTGTTTAAAGGATATTATGTGATTTGTGAGGCGTATTAAAAACTAAGAACTATGTCTCAGTCTTTCTCTGCAATTCTTTCTCACCTTTTCTATTGTGTTCTCCCCACACTCACCATTTATTTAAAAAAATATTTTTATAAATATTGCAGTCAGTTATAATGTCTCATTTCTATACGTATTTAAAGCATAAAGCAGCTTAGTTTGTATATTAACTTGTAAATAATCTAGTAGGATATCTGAGTGGCTGTTATAAAACTGTGTGAGTCTCTCTCCTTCCCTTTTCCTCTTTTTTATTTCAGAAATGAAAAGACCAAATGTTCAAATGTTGCAGCACATACAGAATCCTCATTCGGATAAAAGCAAGCAAGCAAGTGAACAAATAAACTATAAAAAAACAAAACAAAACAAAAAACTCAAATTACTATTTAGTAAACTGGAATAGCTCAAGAAAGTAAAATACCATTTCGTTACTCTAGCCCTGAATTTCAAAAGTCCTTTCCTGAAGTTTATTTAAGGTCATTCTTAAAAGAGAAATAGCAGCCATAATAGTAGAAATAGGAATTAATAACAATAATAAATTAGAAAGGAAGAAAAATGTAATGTGGGACCAATGGAAATAAAGTGTGCACTGATTAATGAAGTAGATTAAGGTTCAGATTTTCAAGTGGTGCAACTCTCCCGATTTCATGGATTTCACGAACATTTTATTAGCCCTGCCTTTGCCTTTGAGTCACAACAAGATCTACACTAAATTTCATCTTAATCTGCCTCTGCCTCTGTTCCCTCATTATATCTAGATGTTGAAACACAGCTTTAAATGTTTGTAATGCTTTACAGTGCACTGAGAAGACTAGGAATGGAAAGATCTACAAAAGTATTTTATAATTTTCATTACGATGCAATACCCCATGTTGCGCATCAAATACCTTATGAAATGGTTGAGTTTATTATTATTTTTTTAAGTCTACTACATGATACAGTACAGAGGTTTCACATAAAGGTATAATAGAGGCAGAATATTGTTAAATATATTTAAGTTGTATGCTGAAGTACTCTCAGCCTTAACTGGGGAGGCTAGTAAGAACTTAAATGACTGAGAGAGCAAAGGAGGTAGTTCTGATCTCCATTTAGCTTTTTAATTTAGAGCTCCCAACTTGCAAGTTTAGAGTCACAGGGTAGCAATAGACTCCTAAATTAATGCATTTAAAATCCAAATTTAAATGTCTAATTCTGAGACTCAAGCCAGGAACTGTCTTCTAGCTGAGTCAGCAGATAGAGCAATAAACTATTCTCAGCTGGAAGTCAGTCTTTGAAGATCTTACAGATCTATTAATCTACATCTACTAATTCGCCAAACTGAAGGAAATAATTCACTAACTTTCCAACTGACAAGCAACTCATGAGATATCTTTCATCCTTCATGAAGGAAAAAAAGAAAAAAAGATAGTAAAAATACAATGACTATTAGCTACAACATCTGATTTCAAAGCTTATCACAATCTAAACTCTCATCCCTCCTGGATTCTATTTAATTTAATAGAGCTGACATGTTTGGAGTATCAAGTGTACTCTGCACAAAATTTAATATCTAATTACAGAAAATGACTGAAAACCAGAGCAAAGATGACACCAGTTGACAATCATTCCAGCTCCTTGGCTTTTACACATTTTTCATTGTTCAAGTACTAAATATCAATCCAGAAATCCTGATGCTTCCCCTTTGGACTATGTAGTAAATGAGTCCTGTCCTCCAACACATGTACTTATACAGTGTTTTGCAATTAAAGTGCGTGAGTAATGGAGTGTAAAAGAGTATCTCAGACATAAATCAAACATGCGCCCTATGGATCATGTGAGATTTTGCCCAGACTTGAATGGTCAGGAATGCCTCTTGGCAAGCAGTCTGCATTTTCAAGATAAGACCAACTGTAAATGGCATTACTGGATGCCTTGGAGAGTATCATTTAACTCCACATGGGAATACTGTAGTATGTGACACATCATCTGTAACTTATTCCCCTTCAAGAAAATGTATGACAATTTTGGAAGGCTTGTTCTAAATTACCGTTAGAATGTAAAGATAAACTCTGAGTCACTGAAATACAGAGACATTCAGACCATGTTTTTCAGTTTTGACACTTTGGTATTAGGAAAGGACATGGAAGATTATGGCCAAACCTGCTTGTTTTGCTTTCAGAGAAGTTGTGTTAGCCCCTGTGCTGATTGCTCCTGAAAATCTTACCTCCTTTAACATGCAACTTAGCAGTACTTTGTGCTGTAAGGGCAAAGTTCTCCCATTTGTGTAATTCCTCTTCATTGCAGTGGGACTGCATACACCTTTTACACATTGATTAAAACCTTGTTGTAGGGCTTGAGGGCAAATTTCTCATCTTTTCATACTTTTCTCATTCCTAGTGATGTCACTGGGAGTTGTAACGGGATGAACAAAATGGATTACCCCACACAGAAGTCTCGAATACAACTATTTTTTTACATATCACTTGAACAACAGTCCTAATAAATAAATAAATAAATAAATAAATTGCTATTAGCTGAAAGGCTTTATGTTTTAGCATAGTTTCTTTTCTTTCCTTTCTCCCTCCCTTCCCCCCCCCCTCCCCCCCCCCCAGTGGAATTTGAGCTAACCTTGCAACAACTCAGATAAATGGAGAATACTTTTAGTTTCAAACCACACTGGATATCAACGACATTGTTAACATTGTTACATTATTAAAGTACCAAGAAAGAAAAGTCAAGTCTTGTTCATGTTACTGGAAGTGACTATTCAGATTTATTACTGATCAGTCAAGCTCCAAGTGGTCTGTATCTTAATAAGAACATTCATGACTGGAGCAATATCAATTTATACTTCTTTTTCCCATAGTTCGACGATCCCAGACTGTACTGATCAGTCACAGAAAAGTGAGGCAATATATGTGTGTGTATATATATATATGTATATATATATATATATTTTTTTTTTTCCAAAGGAACAGTTTTCCAGCAAAACCATTGGCTTGATGAGCTGGAAAACGTTCAGAGGAACGGGACATTTTTATAAACAATTTTTTTGAGGAAACCATCAGGATGCTTGATCTTGGCAAATATTCTTTAAAACACAACCTACGTTAAATCATTTCAATAAGGTCAAAACTGAAATATTTCAGAATATTTTGTTTGACAAAAAGTCTCAAAGAGTTTTATATTTTGTAACAATTCAGAAGGAAAACATATTTCAAAGTGTCAGAATATCCCATGGGCTGGAAAACTGTTTTAGAGTCTGCTCTTGGGACAAGTATTACAGTAAATTATAACAATGAAATTAGGTGCAAGGTCTGTGGATACATCCTTCTGGATAAATTAATGAAACACCTTTTCAAAAACTACGTTAGGATCTGGAAAACAGTTACTAATTGAATTGAAAGGAACTAGAGCAGAACCATCCTTCAACTCCCTTGAGAATCTTAGTCACAAAAAATAAAGGAGGGAAGACCTTCTAGCAGCATGCCAAATGTGATCTTAACTACAAGACATTACTGAACGTTGGCCCCAGAATCATAAGGGTCAAATATAAATATAACAGAAAAGACTAGTAAAAAATTAGCTTAAAAGATTTTTTTTATTTTTTTTTTCTTATTTCCAAGGTTTTCTTTTGTTTGGTTGGTTTGTTTGTTTTGGCTTGTTTTCACTGTTTGTCTGCCTCTATATTTTAATTTTTTTTATACTTTTTTGTTTTTCTAACTTTATTTTATTTATTTATTTATTTTAAAAGGCAAATCATATAAGTAGTTTACTGAAAACTGCAGATTTACTGTATCTGGTAGTCAGATGTAGCGGAATTTAACAACATATATTTTCTGGGCATTGAAAATGAAACTATCGAATAATTTCAATGTGAATTCAATCCACAAGCCTTAGGATATAAACTGATCACCATATGGGGTAAGGAAGAAATATCCCTCATGGTATAATACTGCATGCACTAAGTGCATTTAACACTTTCTTCGTAAGTATTCAGAATTGAGGCAAGATGCTGGATAAGATGGATTAGTGATCTCTTGTGGTAAAGCAGTTCCTCTGCTGTTATTATCCTTCCCTTAAACTGATGGCTCATTTCATGAAATGGACTGCAGCAGCTCCAACTCAGGTGTCTTAACCCAGCCAGCCATGAAAAGGAATAAGGAGACATCCTTGCGTAAGTCATTGTAAATGAGAAGCAGTTATTTGATTTGATAATATTCAAAACCAGTAGGAACTTTATTTGCAAAGCACCTAAAACCTCCAGCTAGTTTCGACAGAAGCAGCAGGTGCTCAAATCCTTCTCCAAATTTGTCCCTCGGTCTACAGTGTGTGTTAAATATGCTGTAAGGAAACAAACAAACAAAACAAAAACACAAATACAGGAAAAGAGTTTAAAGAAAAGATAGAAATATTACAGTAATCACTCAAATAGTCAGGGAAGAGCTCCAATGGGAATGACATTGAGATCTAAGAAATCAAACAGGAGACTTGTTCAGGGATCTAAAAATCTAACAATTGATAAAAAGTATGGAGACGAGGTTGATTGCATGGCCAAAGCCGCCTATAGCAGTCTCAGTCTCTATCTGTCCAATTGTAGTCTCTGTACATTCACTTTCTCCCTACTTAACTGCTGGCATTCATTACACAATTTTGTTTGTTTGTTTGTTTTTACTACATTTAAAGGGATTTTATAAATATTCACTCCCATGGGATCAGAGTTTGGAGATGCAATGAATTTGGGACTTTCTCCAGGAAGTGGCAAAATGTTTGAACTTCTGAAAGCTTCAGCTGATCACCAAGGATGCACATCCACATCTACATTAATAATTTGTGTTGCAAAGCTGGGGAAGGATATCAGGAACTCTCGAGATGCAGGCAACAGCATATGAGGAAATCTTTCTTACTCTGGCTCCAAATGTTTATCCTGTCCTGTAGAAGCAGTCTTAGATTTGAAAAGGTGCCCAAGATCCCTCTATTTTCAGAGAAGTACTGTGTGGAATGAGGGATAATTTCATAAGTCATATGCAAAATTTCAGAGTTGACCATCAGACTTGATGCTTAATACTGTACTCAGTTTTAACCTGAGCTAGATCTGCTTTTTCATTATCCATAGCCCTCAAGCAATGGCATATCTCTGACCTTTTTATTTGATTTAAAAGTCAGCATGAAGAATGGTATCAAAGGTAAATTACACTGCACGAACTGAGTTAATTAGCTCCCTTCTATTTGATTGCTCCTAGTAACACCAACAGTAAAATACATTAGAATCTGCTGTAGAAGGTGAGACAGCAGTTTTTTCTAATTAATTCATCTTCTGTAGCTATCAATGGAGTATGGGTACTTTGAGGACTTACAAGAGATGACTATTTGATCATCTTGTCAAGTTGGCAACTAAGATACTCAGGTTCTGTAGAAACCAGCACCTTGAGCACAGACCTGTAAATACAAGGGCTTTGTCCAACCTTTGAATTGACTTGGTACTGATGTGTCCATCTTCTCTTGTTGGGGAGGACAGCAATATAGGCAACAGCTTTGCTGGTGCTCTGAAGCTAAGCATCCTCAACAGCAGGAAGCATCAGGAGTCATATTTTACTGTTCTGCACTGGTACAATAACAAATGCATCACCTGCTCCAGAAGGCTGGCACTTGAGCCATTTTGCAATTGCTGTGTACACAGCACATCCAGTTTTTTCATGAACTAGGTCATTACTTTTTATTTAAATTTAAAATAATAATAATACAATACAAATCTAATTAGCTGAGGAGAAGAAAAGTAAGAAATAGCAGAACTCTACCCACCAGCTTTCTACAGACTTGTTCACTTAAAAAAAAAAAAAAAAAAAAAAAGTGGGAAAGATTTTCCAGATAAAACAGCTCTCCCAGTTTAACTATGGAGACCTTGCATTCCCATTCCCATCAAGCTTTGCTCTGAATCCCTAAACACATCAGACAATAATGCTTTAGTAAGCACCTGCTTGGCTTATTTGAAGAATCTTTCTGTGACAGCTTTAAATCCTGACCTTTGACTTCTGTCTGATGCCAAAATGATTACTTGTGCTGATTCTCAGCTGGACATCAGGGAGCAATCAGTTAAGCCTCAGATCCTTCACCTTGTTATCTGCCATTCTTATACAGAATTGTTTCTGTACTTCAAATTTATAGAGACATATTTGATGTTCTAACAACTATAGAAGAAGATGCCTCAATTTCATCTGTTATTACCTTACCTATAATGCAAAGAACAGAATAATATTTTTTGTTTGTTTCTTTTCTTTCACATTTGCTCACAGAAACTCTGATGAATGACAAGTGGACAGCTCAGTTCATAGAAACCAAACAAGCAGTCAGAGACAAGGTTGCACCCTGTAGGAGTTCAGGTTATCTCTGTAGACCAAACTCTGTTAATGATGATTCTGCTATTGCTGATCATATCTAGATTCAGACAGAAAAAAAGGTGAAAAGAGTATTTATTTTTCATTAAAGCAAGTTGCAGATTTGTCCTGTCTTGGATAATGACAGAAAGAAATTTCATTAAGTATTAAAACTTTTTTTTTTAATTAAGCATTTATGATTTGAAAGGAAAGCTTATTTTTCAAATCAACATGATGTTTTATCTCAGAGATATATGTTCTTAAACAAAATTGAGCTGAATTTACATGTCAAGTATACCTTAGAAATGTAGCATTCTTTTTGGATTTAATTATTTATATTTTGAAGACAACACACTGTTTTTTTCAATCTTTAGTTTAACAAAAATGCTGACAAACTTGCATCTAAAACAAAGTTCAAGAAAAACCCCACTCCACACTCAAAAATTCTGAGCATCCTACAAGGGAAAAATATTGTAAAAGCTAAACTTCATTTATTTATTTATTTTTAATGTTAGAGTTACTGTTACTAGCAACATAAGTAACATTACAAATGAGTAATTTTGGTTGCTAATTACCATGCAGCTCAGTGGGGACATGTGGTTCCTATATGTGGTGAAGTTCCATGTTAATCTACTTCTGATTAAAGAGGAGACGCAGATCAAGTGCTCTGCTCTCCCCTCCCACCCCCTGCCCCATAGTGGAGCAAAGACAGCTGCCACAGCCAATTCAGCCAGAGCTAACAAGCCTGTGCCTTCCTCATGGACCAGCTGGTACAGCATGGATCTCTACTAACTTTGACACCACTATTACATGCTCCAGTGATGGGTATAAGCATACAGGTGAGATTTCCATAAAAAGATGATGTTAGGAATGAGTTTACACTTGTGTGCAATGAAAGCTAATAGGCTGAAGAGCTCTAACACACATCAAAGTCAAGAAACTAATGCCTTGCATGGGTAATAACAATGGCAACGTTCTGGTTATTTCCACTTATGGTGCTGTGTTTCAAGGCAGATCCATTGTGACAATCTAACACAGTCATACAGGGATGTACAGATTGTCAGGGATGTGACTTTTTAATTTAAATCGTTCAATAAAATCATGTTACATGTCATTTGCTATCTAGTCAGGGAGTTAAGGTTGTTTGCAGCATTACTGACTTCTCAAAGTGCAGGTCACATCATTAGCAGGACTCAGTGCAGAAGCTCCATTTTACAGTAGCACTTTGGCTCCATCACAAAATGGATGAGTCCTTTTGTTTTCATATCTGTGGTTTCTTCACCATTCCAGTTGTTTCCAGAATATGCCTTGCTCTATCCATTCCTTTAAGTGGGCAGATGTGTTTTACTCCAAATTTATATACAGTTACTGCACTTTATCCTGCAGCCCCCAAAAGTGGTGTTGCCATGCCCACAGTAACAGAAATAAGTAGAATGTATTGTTTTCAATATTACATTCAACTTGTCCTCTGCAGAGCCATTCCAGCACCAGACTGCCAGCATCAGCAGCCAGAAATCTCCGTAGTGTCACTTGTCTGATTAGAGATCAAATCCCCTTCTTTTACAAGCAGATGCTGATGCTGATTTCTTTCTCTTTGTTCCATCTTTTGTCAACTTACCTTCTTCTACTAAGAGATGCCATTGACTGTCCATCCTGGACTGTGTGTTGTGCTTTAAAAATTTGGTTTAGCTTTTTTTTTTTTTTTTTTTTTTTTTTTTTTTTTTTTTTTTTTTCCCTGTATTCTCTGGCATCTAAACTGTGAACTATGTCTCCAATGTACCAATCCAGCACTTTGCACATTCTACTTGCACAGTAGCTTCTGGCCAAGTCTGTTCCCACTGAGGTCAACTGGCAGCTTGCCACTGTCTTCAGTGGGAAGAGTATCGAACTGTTATTTTAAGTGCAAATTCAGCCCCAAATCTGCAATTTGAAGGATGACATTATGTCTTAGCCTTGCTCAGTTTGATCTGTTGATATTTTAGCCAGTTAAGCATCTTAGATCATGGTCTTGGCATGTTGCTGTGAAGCTGGACACTCTTTTGTTACCATCATGATTATATTCTCCATGGGTTCTTGCAGTGCTCTCATCACTGTTGTATCTGAAGCTCTTCCAATTATTTATTAAGTGACTAACATCTGTCACATGTAATTCGTTCCTGGTGTCCCAGGAGGAGCCCAGTAGAGTTTTGCCATGTCTTTCTCTTCACCACATCAAACACAAGCTATCACCTACCCTACCCATCAACTGAAAATTAGAGCTGGTAAGAACATTTTGTCTGAAAAATCCCTCTCCAGCCATAATGAATGTTTCTCAGGTCAATATGTTACACTGTTCCCTGTGTAGAGGTATGTTTTTGCTCCAGGATGTATCCAGATACAGATGTGTGGGCTACCTAACTCCACAGGAGGGCATCTACTTTCCAGATGTGGAACCTCCCTTCTGGCTGTTGACATGGCAGAGATCTGGCACACCAAAGTAAAAGAATGATTTGCTCATACTGTGTATCAGTCTGAATATCACCCAAACACCAGGAAATGAATGAAAGAAGTGAACAATATCATGGCTTAGAACAGTGAGTGATATAAAAATTAGAGTAAAATTTAAATTAAGGAAAAACTGTGGCAAACTACACCAGCACGTTCTTATCTGCTAAGAAAATATTTCATTATGAAAATGCCTTGGAGTTGCTGAGTACCCCATAATAATTGACTACAGTGAAGTAGGAAATATTCAGGTTTAGGGCTACATGGGGGTATGGAATTGCCTCTTACAATATCATTCATGACTTATTTTTTATTCTTCATCAGAAGGTAACACAAAAGTTAATAAAAACCTGTAAAAATTTAAAATTGTATTAAAATATCACTTTGAAAATGAAACATTCAGGATCTTGTCTCAAAGGATGAATTCAAACATTAGTCTGAAACTGAGATTGTGCATGCAGGATGTTAACAGGGGTGTGAAATAGCCACATCTCCAGATTCTCTTTCCTACTTTACAGATGCACAAGATCAGTCTGTTGCAGACACACTATACTTAGATCTCATCCCTGCTCAGTGTCGTTATGCGGTTATGCATAAGGCTGCTATGCACAAGAAAAGGAGGGTTAAACAGCCTCTTTCTTTCTTTTCTCTTTCCATCCAAAATCACATTTTGTGAAACTAAAACTGAGATAGTCCCTGCAGGGCATTTCTGTCTTAATGAAAATCATATTTTAGCAACAACCAAAAAGCTAATCAAAAGTGTTAGAACCTACTCTTTTGGGGAACAATTGGCATGAGGACCTAACAGTTGTGTGTGTGTGTGTGTGTTTTTCTTAACGCCAAGTAAAAAGTCTTGACGAATAATGAATATGTGAAAGAAAAAAAAAAACTATTATTTCCAAATGGTTCAACATTTAGCACATGAAACATGGATGTAGCAAGGAAAATACTTTTGGATGATTTAGCCTGTGTAAGGGAATAGCAGACGGTGCATAATGCCACTTGTCCTTTGGGCTCTCAGAGGTGCTATATTAATCTAAAAGCAGATCTTACAGAGCGCTAACGTAAAATATTCTGATCCCAGACAGTCACCAGATTGATTTTCCAGTAATAACATTGTTAAAAAATCCCACGAAACAAACAAAAAATCACTTGAAGTTGGAGTGGTGGCTTTTGGAACCTTTATTTTTAAAGTACAAGTTTTGTTAAATTCACGCTTATTCACTTAGCACCATGGCTTTACAAAAACATCTGATTTTGAGCATACCACAAGAAAATCTTGACAACAACACTGACAAGTAAAGTAAAATAGCTATACTGGGAGTAAAATAGCCTATTTTGCTTAGTATAAAACATAATGGATCCTCTGAAGGAAAACATTATTTTCATTAGAAGTCTTTATTTAAAAATCTGGACAAGTTTAGGAGTGATACTTGTGTAAAACTTTCATATGTTTCTTTTCATTAAAACAGTTGTAACCTTTCTCTGTCCCCACTGTTTATGCTTTTAATGGGTCCCCTGAATAAAGCACTCAGATATTATAAATAATCACCTCTGCAATTAGCCTTCCAGCTTTCAAAAAAAAGTTATTGGATGAATCAGGAATGCAATATGACCAGTTAGGTTATTATGGAATAGTTAATAGGTAAATAAATTCTGAGACAGTATGAGAATGAAAACCTCTCCTCTTTCAGAAATGTGCTTTATTTTTACTTCTCAGTAAAGTAAATTGTTTTAATGATTCATACCACAATAGTCATAAGTCTGCAGGAAAGTATTGCCTTTGAGGGTTATCTAAATAGTTACTCAACTTAGTATAAGTTCACAGTGGAAGATGGAATCTACATTAATAACACTATATGCAGGAAAAAAAAAAAAAAAAAAAAAAACAGTGAGTGAGATTAATTATCCTCAAATAAGAAGAAGCTTTCCCTTGTTATAAAAAAACAGCCTGGAAAGCTTTAAGGATAGTAAGAGTTGGTAAAATTTTTCTGTATCAGATAAAGACAGGTTTAATTACTAAATTATTCAGTGGAACATATTTAGAAAGGCTGCATAATAAAGCCTGGCCTTTTTCTATTTATAAGATATAGTGATAGTTATAGTCATGCCAGACCTCCAGCTATATAAGCTGAGAAAATTGTATTGCTGACAGTCACATCTTTTACCAAGTAAGATGAGAAATTCTATGCCACAAATCCACATTCAAGGGTTATATACCTAAATCTTTCTGTACCATATGTTTAGGCTGAGATCTTGATCTAACACAGTGACAGTTGGATATGATC